>NW_028168227.1:0-19125 GCF_964237585.1 Gallinula chloropus | reverse complement strand
AGGACCCAAAGACCTAGCTGGCCTGAAGGGGCCCCAGGGGCCCCCAAGCAGCCCCTCTCCATTTGGGTCTGGGGGCTTTCGTTGGGCCGGGAACCTGGGAGGTACCTGCCCGGTTGCAGGTCGCGGCCCGAGAAGCACTCTCCGGCCAACGTGCCAAACGTCCAGCGACTGCTCCCAAAGCGAAGGAGCCAGGACCCAAAGACCTAGCTGGCCTGAAGGGGCCCCAGGGAAGCAGCCCCTCTCCATTTGGGTCTGGGGGCTTTCGTTGGGCCGGGAACCTGGGAGGTACCTGCCCGGTTGCAGGTCGTGGCCCGAGAAGCACTCTCCGGCCAACGTGCCAAACGTCCAGCGACTGCTCCCTAGCTGGCCTGAAGGGGCCCCAGGGGCCCCCAAGCAGCCCCTCTCCATTTGGGTCTGGGGGCTTTCGTTGGGCCGGGAACCTGGGAGGTACCTGCCCGGTTGCAGGTCGCGGCCCGAGAAGCACTCTCCGGCCAACGTGCCAAACGTCCAGCGACTGCTCCCAAAGCGAAGGAGCCAGGACCCAAAGACCTAGCTGGCCTGAAGGGGCCCCAGGGGGCCCCCAAGCAGCCCCTCTCCATTTGGGTCTGGGGGCTTTCGTTGGGCCGGGAACCTGGGAGGTACCTGCCCGGTTGCAGGTCGCGGCCCGAGAAGCACTCTCCGGCCAACGTGCCAAACGTCCAGCGACTGCTCCAAAGCGAAGGAGCCAGGACCCAAAGACCTAGCTGGCCTGAAGGGGCCCCAGGGGGCCCCCAAGCAGCCCCTCTCCATTTGGGTCTGGGGGCTTGCGTTGGGCCGGGAACCTGGGAGGTACCTGCCCGGTTGCAGGTCGCGGCCCGAGAAGCACTCTCCGGCCAACGTGCCAAACGTCCAGCGACTGCTCCCAAAGCGAAGGAGCCAGGACCCAAAGACCTAGCTGGCCTGAAGGGGCCCCAGGGGGCCCCCAAGCAGCCCCTCTCCATTTGGGTCTGGGGGCTTTCGTTGGGCCGGGAACCTGGGAGGTACCTGCCCGGTTGCAGGTCGCGGCCCGAGAAGCACTCTCCGGCCAACGTGCCAAACGTCCAGCGACTGCTCCCAAAGCGAAGGAGCCAGGACCCAAAGACCTAGCTGGCCTGAAGGGGCCCCAGGGGGCCCCCAAGCAGCCCCTCTCCATTTGGGTCTGGGGGCTTTCGTTGGGCCGGGAACCTGGGAGGTACCTGCCCGGTTGCAGGTCGCGGCCCGAGAAGCACTCTCCGGCCAACGTGCCAAACGTCCAGCGACTGCTCCCAAAACGAAGGCAGCCAGGACCCAAAGACCTAGCTGGCCTGAGGGGCCCCAGGGGCCCCCAAGCAGCCCCTCTCCATTTGGGTCTGGGGGCTTTCGTTGGGCCGGGAACCTGGGAGGTACCTGCCCGGTTGCAGGTCGCGGCCCGAGAAGCACTCTCCGGCCAACGTGCCAAACGTCCAGCGACTGCTCCCAAAGCGAAGGAGCCAGGACCCAAAGACCTAGCTGGCCTGAAGGGGCCCCAGGGGGCCCCCAAGCAGCCCCTCTCCATTTGGGTCTGGGGGCTTTCGTTGGGCCGGGAACCTGGGAGGTACCTGCCCGGTTGCAGGTCGCGGCCCGAGAAGCACTCTCCGGCCAACGTGCCAAACGTCCAGCGACTGCTCCCAAAGCGAAGGAGCCAGGACCCAAAGACCTAGCTGGCCTGAAGGGGCCCCAGGGGGCCCCCAAGCAGCCCCTCTCCATTTGGGTCTGGGGGCTTTCGTTGGGCCGGGAACCTGGGAGGTACCTGCCCGGTTGCAGGTCGCGGCCCGAGAAGCACTCTCCGGCCAACGTGCCAAACGTCCAGCGACTGCTCCCAAAGCGAAGGAGCCAGGACCCAAAGACCTAGCTGGCCTGAAGGGGCCCCAGGGGGCCCCCAAGCAGCCCCTCTCCATTTGGGTCTGGGGGCTTTCGTTGGGCCGGGAACCTGGGAGGTACCTGCCCGGTTGCAGGTCGCGGCCCGAGAAGCACTCTCCGGCCAACGTGCCAAACGTCCAGCGACTGCTCCCAAAGCGAAGGAGCCAGGACCCAAAGACCTAGCTGGCCTGAAGGGGCCCCAGGGGGCCCCCAAGCCCCCTCTCCATTTGGGTCTGGGGGCTTTCGTTGGGCCGGGAACCTGGGAGGTACCTGCCCGGTTGCAGGTCGCGGCCCGAGAAGCACTCTCCGGCCAACGTGCCAAACGTCCAGCGACTGCTCCCAAAGCGAAGGAGCCAGGACCCAAAGACCTAGCTGGCCTGAAGGGGCCCCAGGGGGCCCCCAGGAGCAGCCCCTCTCCATTTGGGTCTGGGGGCTTTCGTTGGGCCGGGAACCTGGGAGGTACCTGCCCGGTTGCAGGTCGCGGCCCGAGAAGCACTCTCCGGCCAACGTGCCAAACGTCCAGCGACTGCTCCCAAAGCGAAGGAGCCAGGACCCAAAGACCTAGCTGGCCTGAAGGGGCCCCAGGGGGCCCCCAAGCAGCCCCTCTCCATTTGGGTCTGGGGGCTTTCGTTGGGCCGGGAACCTGGGAGGTACCTGCCCGGTTGCAGGTCGCGGCCCGAGAAGCACTCTCCGGCCAACGTGCCAAACGTCCAGCGACTGCTCCCAAAGCGAAGGAGCCAGGACCCAAAGACCTAGCTGGCCTGAAGGGGCCCCAGGGGGCCCCCAAGCAGCCCCTCTCCATTTGGGTCTGGGGGCTTTCGTTGGGCCGGGAACCTGGGAGGTACCTGCCCGGTTGCAGGTCGCGGCCCGAGAAGCACTCTCCGGCCAACGTGCCAAACGTCCAGCGACTGCTCCCAAAGCGAAGGAGCCAGGACCCAAAGACCTAGCTGGCCTGAAGGGGCCCCAGGGGGCCCCCAAGCAGCCCCTCTCCATTTGGGTCTGGGGGCTTTCGTTGGGCCGGGAACCTGGGAGGTACCTGCCCGGTTGCAGGTCGCGGCCCGAGAAGCACTCTCCGGCCAACGTGCCAAACGTCCAGCGACTGCTCCCAAAGCGAAGGAGCCAGGACCCAAAGACCTAGCTGGCCTGAAGGGGCCCCAGGGGGCCCCCAAGCAGCCCCTCTCCATTTGGGTCTGGGGGCTTTCGTTGGGCCGGGAACCTGGGAGGTACCTGCCCGGTTGCAGGTCGCGGCCCGAGAAGCACTCTCCGGCCAACGTGCCAAACGTCCAGCGACTGCTCCCAAAGCGAAGGAGCCAGGACCCAAAGACCTAGCTGGCCTGAAGGGGCCCCAGGGGGCCCCCAAGCAGCCCCTCTCCATTTGGGTCTGGGGGCTTTCGTTGGGCCGGGAACCTGGGAGGTACCTGCCCGGTTGCAGGTCGCGGCCCGAGAAGCACTCTCCGGCCAACGTGCCAAACGTCCAGCGACTGCTCCCAAAGCGAAGGAGCCAGGACCCAAAGACCTAGCTGGCCTGAAGGGGCCCCAGGGGGCCCCCAAGCAGCCCCTCTCCATTTGGGTCTGGGGGCTTTCGTTGGGCCGGGAACCTGGGAGGTACCTGCCCGGTTGCAGGTCGCGGCCCGAGAAGCACTCTCCGGCCAACGTGCCAAACGTCCAGCGACTGCTCCCAAAGCGAAGGAGCCAGGACCCAAAGACCTAGCTGGCCTGAAGGGGCCCCAGGGGGCCCCCAAGCAGCCCCTCTCCATTTGGGTCTGGGGGCTTTCGTTGGGCCGGGAACCTGGGAGGTACCTGCCCGGTTGCAGGTCGCGGCCCGAGAAGCACTCTCCGGCCAACGTGCCAAACGTCCAGCGACTGCTCCCAAAGCGAAGGAGCCAGGACCCAAAGACCTAGCTGGCCTGAAGGGGCCCCAGGGGGCCCCCAAGCAGCCCCTCTCCATTTGGGTCTGGGGGCTTTCGTTGGGCCGGGAACCTGGGAGGTACCTGCCCGGTTGCAGGTCGCGGCCCGAGAAGCACTCTCCGGCCAACGTGCCAAACGTCCAGCGACTGCTCCCAAAGCGAAGGAGCCAGGACCCAAAGACCTAGCTGGCCTGAAGGGGCCCCAGGGGGCCCCCAAGCAGCCCCTCTCCATTTGGGTCTGGGGGCTTTCGTTGGGCCGGGAACCTGGGAGGTACCTGCCCGGTTGCAGGTCGCGGCCCGAGAAGCACTCTCCGGCCAACGTGCCAAACGTCCAGCGACTGCTCCCAAAGCGAAGGAGCCAGGACCCAAAGACCTAGCTGGCCTGAAGGGGCCCCAGGGGGCCCCCAAGCAGCCCCTCTCCATTTGGGTCTGGGGGCTTTCGTTGGGCCGGGAACCTGGGAGGTACCTGCCCGGTTGCAGGTCGCGGCCCGAGAAGCACTCTCCGGCCAACGTGCCAAACGTCCAGCGACTGCTCCCAAAGCGAAGGAGCCAGGACCCAAAGACCTAGCTGGCCTGAAGGGGCCCCAGGGGGCCCCCAAGCAGCCCCTCTCCATTTGGGTCTGGGGGCTTTCGTTGGGCCGGGAACCTGGGAGGTACCTGCCCGGTTGCAGGTCGCGGCCCGAGAAGCACTCTCCGGCCAACGTGCCAAACGTCCAGCGACTGCTCCCAAAGCGAAGGAGCCAGGACCCAAAGACCTAGCTGGCCTGAAGGGGCCCCAGGGGGCCCCCAAGCAGCCCCTCTCCATTTGGGTCTGGGGGCTTTCGTTGGGCCGGGAACCTGGGAGGTACCTGCCCGGTTGCAGGGGTCGCGGCCCGAGAAGCACTCTCCGGCCAACGTGCCAAACGTCCAGCGACTGCTCCCAAAGCGAAGGAGCCAGGACCCAAAGACCTAGCTGGCCTGAAGGGGCCCCAGGGGGCCCCCAAGCAGCCCCTCTCCATTTGGGTCTGGGGGCTTTCGTTGGGCCGGGAACCTGGGAGGTACCTGCCCGGTTGCAGGTCGCGGCCCGAGAAGCACTCTCCGGCCAACGTGCCAAACGTCCAGCGACTGCTCCCAAAGCGAAGGAGCCAGGACCCAAAGACCTAGCTGGCCTGAAGGGGCCCCAGGGGGCCCCCAAGCAGCCCCTCTCCATTTGGGTCTGGGGGCTTTCGTTGGGCCGGGAACCTGGGAGGTACCTGCCCGGTTGCAGGTCGCGGCCCGAGAAGCACTCTCCGGCCAACGTGCCAAACGTCCAGCGACTGCTCCCAAAGCGAAGGAGCCAGGACCCAAAGACCTAGCTGGCCTGAAGGGGCCCCAGGGGGCCCCCAAGCAGCCCCTCTCCATTTGGGTCTGGGGGCTTTCGTTGGGCCGGGAACCTGGGAGGTACCTGCCCGGTTGCAGGTCGCGGCCCGAGAAGCACTCTCCGGCCAACGTGCCAAACGTCCAGCGACTGCTCCCAAAGCGAAGGAGCCAGGACCCAAAGACCTAGCTGGCCTGAAGGGGCCCCAGGGGGCCCCCAAGCAGCCCCTCTCCATTTGGGTCTGGGGGCTTTCGTTGGGCCGGGAACCTGGGAGGTACCTGCCCGGTTGCAGGTCGCGGCCCGAGAAGCACTCTCCGGCCAACGTGCCAAACGTCCAGCGACTGCTCCCAAAGCGAAGGAGCCAGGACCCAAAGACCTAGCTGGCCTGAAGGGGCCCCAGGGGGCCCCCAAGCAGCCCCTCTCCATTTGGGTCTGGGGGCTTTCGTTGGGCCGGGAACCTGGGAGGTACCTGCCCGGTTGCAGGTCGCGGCCCGAGAAGCACTCTCCGGCCAACGTGCCAAACGTCCAGCGACTGCTCCCAAAGCGAAGGAGCCAGGACCCAAAGACCTAGCTGGCCTGAAGGGGCCCCAGGGGGCCCCCAAGCAGCCCCTCTCCATTTGGGTCTGGGGGCTTTCGTTGGGCCGGGAACCTGGGAGGTACCTGCCCGGTTGCAGGTCGCGGCCCGAGAAGCACTCTCCGGCCAACGTGCCAAACGTCCAGCGACTGCTCCCAAAGCGAAGGAGCCAGGACCCAAAGACCTAGCTGGCCTGAAGGGGCCCCAGGGGGCCCCCAAGCAGCCCCTCTCCATTTGGGTCTGGGGGCTTTCGTTGGGCCGGGAACCTGGGAGGTACCTGCCCGGTTGCAGGTCGCGGCCCGAGAAGCACTCTCCGGCCAACGTGCCAAACGTCCAGCGACTGCTCCCAAAGCGAAGGAGCCAGGACCCAAAGACCTAGCTGGCCTGAAGGGGCCCCAGGGGGCCCCCAAGCAGCCCCTCTCCATTTGGGTCTGGGGGCTTTCGTTGGGCCGGGAACCTGGGAGGTACCTGCCCGGTTGCAGGTCGCGGCCCGAGAAGCACTCTCCGGCCAACGTGCCAAACGTCCAGCGACTGCTCCCAAAGCGAAGGAGCCAGGACCCAAAGACCTAGCTGGCCTGAAGGGGCCCCAGGGGGCCCCCAAGCAGCCCCTCTCCATTTGGGTCTGGGGGCTTTCGTTGGGCCGGGAACCTGGGAGGTACCTGCCCGGTTGCAGGTCGCGGCCCGAGAAGCACTCTCCGGCCAACGTGCCAAACGTCCAGCGACTGCTCCCAAAGCGAAGGAGCCAGGACCCAAAGACCTAGCTGGCCTGAAGGGGCCCCAGGGGGCCCCCAAGCAGCCCCTCTCCATTTGGGTCTGGGGGCTTTCGTTGGGCCGGGAACCTGGGAGGTACCTGCCCGGTTGCAGGTCGCGGCCCGAGAAGCACTCTCCGGCCAACGTGCCAAACGTCCAGCGACTGCTCCCAAAGCGAAGGAGCCAGGACCCAAAGACCTAGCTGGCCTGAAGGGGCCCCAGGGGGCCCCCAAGCAGCCCCTCTCCATTTGGGTCTGGGGGCTTTCGTTGGGCCGGGAACCTGGGAGGTACCTGCCCGGTTGCAGGTCGCGGCCCGAGAAGCACTCTCCGGCCAACGTGCCAAACGTCCAGCGACTGCTCCCAAAGCGAAGGAGCCAGGACCCAAAGACCTAGCTGGCCTGAAGGGGCCCCAGGGGGCCCCCAAGCAGCCCCTCTCCATTTGGGTCTGGGGGCTTTCGTTGGGCCGGGAACCTGGGAGGTACCTGCCCGGTTGCAGGTCGCGGCCCGAGAAGCACTCTCCGGCCAACGTGCCAAACGTCCAGCGACTGCTCCCAAAGCGAAGGAGCCAGGACCCAAAGACCTAGCTGGCCTGAAGGGGCCCCAGGGGGCCCCCAAGCAGCCCCTCTCCATTTGGGTCTGGGGGCTTTCGTTGGGCCGGGAACCTGGGAGGTACCTGCCCGGTTGCAGGTCGCGGCCCGAGAAGCACTCTCCGGCCAACGTGCCAAACGTCCAGCGACTGCTCCCAAAGCGAAGGAGCCAGGACCCAAAGACCTAGCTGGCCTGAAGGGGCCCCAGGGGGCCCCCAAGCAGCCCCTCTCCATTTGGGTCTGGGGGCTTTCGTTGGGCCGGGAACCTGGGAGGTACCTGCCCGGTTGCAGGTCGCGGCCCGAGAAGCACTCTCCGGCCAACGTGCCAAACGTCCAGCGACTGCTCCCAAAGCGAAGGAGCCAGGACCCAAAGACCTAGCTGGCCTGAAGGGGCCCCAGGGGGCCCCCAAGCAGCCCCTCTCCATTTGGGTCTGGGGGCTTTCGTTGGGCCGGGAACCTGGGAGGTACCTGCCCGGTTGCAGGTCGCGGCCCGAGAAGCACTCTCCGGCCAACGTGCCAAACGTCCAGCGACTGCTCCCAAAGCGAAGGAGCCAGGACCCAAAGACCTAGCTGGCCTGAAGGGGCCCCAGGGGGCCCCCAAGCAGCCCCTCTCCATTTGGGTCTGGGGGCTTTCGTTGGGCCGGGAACCTGGGAGGTACCTGCCCGGTTGCAGGTCGCGGCCCGAGAAGCACTCTCCGGCCAACGTGCCAAACGTCCAGCGACTGCTCCCAAAGCGAAGGAGCCAGGACCCAAAGACCTAGCTGGCCTGAAGGGGCCCCAGGGGGCCCCCAAGCAGCCCCTCTCCATTTGGGTCTGGGGGCTTTCGTTGGGCCGGGAACCTGGGAGGTACCTGCCCGGTTGCAGGTCGCGGCCCGAGAAGCACTCTCCGGCCAACGTGCCAAACGTCCAGCGACTGCTCCCAAAGCGAAGGAGCCAGGACCCAAAGACCTAGCTGGCCTGAAGGGGCCCCAGGGGGCCCCCAAGCAGCCCCTCTCCATTTGGGTCTGGGGGCTTTCGTTGGGCCGGGAACCTGGGAGGTACCTGCCCGGTTGCAGGTCGCGGCCCGAGAAGCACTCTCCGGCCAACGTGCCAAACGTCCAGCGACTGCTCCCAAAGCGAAGGAGCCAGGACCCAAAGACCTAGCTGGCCTGAAGGGGCCCCAGGGGGCCCCCAAGCAGCCCCTCTCCATTTGGGTCTGGGGGCTTTCGTTGGGCCGGGAACCTGGGAGGTACCTGCCCGGTTGCAGGTCGCGGCCCGAGAAGCACTCTCCGGCCAACGTGCCAAACGTCCAGCGACTGCTCCCAAAGCGAAGGAGCCAGGACCCAAAGACCTAGCTGGCCTGAAGGGGCCCCAGGGGGCCCCCAAGCAGCCCCTCTCCATTTGGGTCTGGGGGCTTTCGTTGGGCCGGGAACCTGGGAGGTACCTGCCCGGTTGCAGGTCGCGGCCCGAGAAGCACTCTCCGGCCAACGTGCCAAACGTCCAGCGACTGCTCCCAAAGCGAAGGAGCCAGGACCCAAAGACCTAGCTGGCCTGAAGGGGCCCCAGGGGGCCCCCAAGCAGCCCCTCTCCATTTGGGTCTGGGGGCTTTCGTTGGGCCGGGAACCTGGGAGGTACCTGCCCGGTTGCAGGTCGCGGCCCGAGAAGCACTCTCCGGCCAACGTGCCAAACGTCCAGCGACTGCTCCCAAAGCGAAGGAGCCAGGACCCAAAGACCTAGCTGGCCTGAAGGGGCCCCAGGGGGCCCCCAAGCAGCCCCTCTCCATTTGGGTCTGGGGGCTTTCGTTGGGCCGGGAACCTGGGAGGTACCTGCCCGGTTGCAGGTCGCGGCCCGAGAAGCACTCTCCGGCCAACGTGCCAAACGTCCAGCGACTGCTCCCAAAGCGAAGGAGCCAGGACCCAAAGACCTAGCTGGCCTGAAGGGGCCCCAGGGGGCCCCCAAGCAGCCCCTCTCCATTTGGGTCTGGGGGCTTTCGTTGGGCCGGGAACCTGGGAGGTACCTGCCCGGTTGCAGGTCGCGGCCCGAGAAGCACTCTCCGGCCAACGTGCCAAACGTCCAGCGACTGCTCCCAAAGCGAAGGAGCCAGGACCCAAAGACCTAGCTGGCCTGAAGGGGCCCCAGGGGGCCCCCAAGCAGCCCCTCTCCATTTGGGTCTGGGGGCTTTCGTTGGGCCGGGAACCTGGGAGGTACCTGCCCGGTTGCAGGTCGCGGCCCGAGAAGCACTCTCCGGCCAACGTGCCAAACGTCCAGCGACTGCTCCCAAAGCGAAGGAGCCAGGACCCAAAGACCTAGCTGGCCTGAAGGGGCCCCAGGGGGCCCCCAAGCAGCCCCTCTCCATTTGGGTCTGGGGGCTTTCGTTGGGCCGGGAACCTGGGAGGTACCTGCCCGGTTGCAGGTCGCGGCCCGAGAAGCACTCTCCGGCCAACGTGCCAAACGTCCAGCGACTGCTCCCAAAGCGAAGGAGCCAGGACCCAAAGACCTAGCTGGCCTGAAGGGGCCCCAGGGGGCCCCCAAGCAGCCCCTCTCCATTTGGGTCTGGGGGCTTTCGTTGGGCCGGGAACCTGGGAGGTACCTGCCCGGTTGCAGGTCGCGGCCCGAGAAGCACTCTCCGGCCAACGTGCCAAACGTCCAGCGACTGCTCCCAAAGCGAAGGAGCCAGGACCCAAAGACCTAGCTGGCCTGAAGGGGCCCCAGGGGGCCCCCAAGCAGCCCCTCTCCATTTGGGTCTGGGGGCTTTCGTTGGGCCGGGAACCTGGGAGGTACCTGCCCGGTTGCAGGTCGCGGCCCGAGAAGCACTCTCTGGCCAACGTGCCAAACGTCCAGCGACTGCTCCCAAAGCGAAGGAGCCAGGACCCAAAGACCTAGCTGGCCTGAAGGGGCCCCAGGGGGCCCCCAAGCAGCCCCTCTCCATTTGGGTCTGGGGGCTTTCGTTGGGCCGGGAACCTGGGAGGTACCTGCCCGGTTGCAGGTCGCGGCCCGAGAAGCACTCTCCGGCCAACGTGCCAAACGTCCAGCGACTGCTCCCAAAGCGAAGGAGCCAGGACCCAAAGACCTAGCTGGCCTGAAGGGGCCCCAGGGGGCCCCCAAGCAGCCCCTCTCCATTTGGGTCTGGGGGCTTTCGTTGGGCCGGGAACCTGGGAGGTACCTGCCCGGTTGCAGGTCGCGGCCCGAGAAGCACTCTCCGGCCAACGTGCCAAACGTCCAGCGACTGCTCCCAAAGCGAAGGAGCCAGGACCCAAAGACCTAGCTGGCCTGAAGGGGCCCCAGGGGGCCCCCAAGCAGCCCCTCTCCATTTGGGTCTGGGGGCTTTCGTTGGGCCGGGAACCTGGGAGGTACCTGCCCGGTTGCAGGTCGCGGCCCGAGAAGCACTCTCCGGCCAACGTGCCAAACGTCCAGCGACTGCTCCCAAAGCGAAGGAGCCAGGACCCAAAGACCTAGCTGGCCTGAAGGGGCCCCAGGGGGCCCCCAAGCAGCCCCTCTCCATTTGGGTCTGGGGGCTTTCGTTGGGCCGGGAACCTGGGAGGTACCTGCCCGGTTGCAGGTCGCGGCCCGAGAAGCACTCTCCGGCCAACGTGCCAAACGTCCAGCGACTGCTCCCAAAGCGAAGGAGCCAGGACCCAAAGACCTAGCTGGCCTGAAGGGGCCCCAGGGGGCCCCCAAGCAGCCCCTCTCCATTTGGGTCTGGGGGCTTTCGTTGGGCCGGGAACCTGGGAGGTACCTGCCCGGTTGCAGGTCGCGGCCCGAGAAGCACTCTCCGGCCAACGTGCCAAACGTCCAGCGACTGCTCCCAAAGCGAAGGAGCCAGGACCCAAAGACCTAGCTGGCCTGAAGGGGCCCCAGGGGGCCCCCAAGCAGCCCCTCTCCATTTGGGTCTGGGGGCTTTCGTTGGGCCGGGAACCTGGGAGGTACCTGCCCGGTTGCAGGTCGCGGCCCGAGAAGCACTCTCCGGCCAACGTGCCAAACGTCCAGCGACTGCTCCCAAAGCGAAGGAGCCAGGACCCAAAGACCTAGCTGGCCTGAAGGGGCCCCAGGGGGCCCCCAAGCAGCCCCTCTCCATTTGGGTCTGGGGGCTTTCGTTGGGCCGGGAACCTGGGAGGTACCTGCCCGGTTGCAGGTCGCGGCCCGAGAAGCACTCTCCGGCCAACGTGCCAAACGTCCAGCGACTGCTCCCAAAGCGAAGGAGCCAGGACCCAAAGACCTAGCTGGCCTGAAGGGGCCCCAGGGGGCCCCCAAGCAGCCCCTCTCCATTTGGGTCTGGGGGCTTTCGTTGGGCCGGGAACCTGGGAGGTACCTGCCCGGTTGCAGGTCGCGGCCCGAGAAGCACTCTCCGGCCAACGTGCCAAACGTCCAGCGACTGCTCCCAAAGCGAAGGAGCCAGGACCCAAAGACCTAGCTGGCCTGAAGGGGCCCCAGGGGGCCCCCAAGCAGCCCCTCTCCATTTGGGTCTGGGGGCTTTCGTTGGGCCGGGAACCTGGGAGGTACCTGCCCGGTTGCAGGTCGCGGCCCGAGAAGCACTCTCCGGCCAACGTGCCAAACGTCCAGCGACTGCTCCCAAAGCGAAGGAGCCAGGACCCAAAGACCTAGCTGGCCTGAAGGGGCCCCAGGGGGCCCCCAAGCAGCCCCTCTCCATTTGGGTCTGGGGGCTTTCGTTGGGCCGGGAACCTGGGAGGTACCTGCCCAGTTGCAGGTCGCGGCCCGAGAAGCACTCTCCGGCCAACGTGCCAAACGTCCAGCGACTGCTCCCAAAGCGAAGGAGCCAGGACCCAAAGACCTAGCTGGCCTGAAGGGGCCCCAGGGGGCCCCCAAGCAGCCCCTCTCCATTTGGGTCTGGGGGCTTTCGTTGGGCCGGGAACCTGGGAGGTACCTGCCCGGTTGCAGGTCGCGGCCCGAGAAGCACTCTCCGGCCAACGTGCCAAACGTCCAGCGACTGCTCCCGAAGCGAAGGAGCCAGGACCCAAAGACCTAGCTGGCCTGAGGGGGCCCCAGGGGGCCCCCAAGCAGCCCCTCTCCATTTGGGTCTGGGGGCTTTCGTTGGGCCGGGAACCTGGGAGGTACCTGCCCGGTTGCAGGTCGCGGCCCGAGAAGCACTCTCTGGCCAACGTGCCAAACGTCCAGCGACTGCTCCCAAAGCGAAGGAGCCAGGACCCAAAGACCTAGCTGGCCTGAAGGGGCCCCAGGGGGCCCCCAAGCAGCCCCTCTCCATTTGGGTCTGGGGGCTTTCGTTGGGCCGGGAACCTGGGAGGTACCTGCCCGGTTGCAGGTCGCGGCCCGAGAAGCACTCTCCGGCCAACGTGCCAAACGTCCAGCGACTGCTCCCAAAGCGAAGGAGCCAGGACCCAAAGACCTAGCTGGCCTGAAGGGGCCCCAGGGGGCCCCCAAGCAGCCCCTCTCCATTTGGGTCTGGGGGCTTTCGTTGGGCCGGGAACCTGGGAGGTACCTGCCCGGTTGCAGGTCGCGGCCCGAGAAGCACTCTCCGGCCAACGTGCCAAACGTCCAGCGACTGCTCCCAAAGCGAAGGAGCCAGGACCCAAAGAACTAGCTGGCCTGAAGGGGCCCCAGGGGGCCCCCAAGCAGCCCCTCTCCATTTGGGTCTGGGGGCTTTCGTTGGGCCGGGAACCTGGGAGGTACCTGCCCGGTTGCAGGTCGCGGCCCGAGAAGCACTCTCCGGCCAACGTGCCAAACGTCCAGCGACTGCTCCCAAAGCGAAGGAGCCAGGACCCAAAGACCTAGCTGGCCTGAAGGGGCCCCAGGGGGCCCCCAAGCAGCCCCTCTCCATTTGGGTCTGGGGGCTTTCGTTGGGCCGGGAACCTGGGAGGTACCTGCCCGGTTGCAGGTCGCGGCCCGAGAAGCACTCTCCGGCCAACGTGCCAAACGTCCAGCGACTGCTCCCAAAGCGAAGGAGCCAGGACCCAAAGACCTAGCTGGCCTGAAGGGGCCCCAGGGGGCCCCCAAGCAGCCCCTCTCCATTTGGGTCTGGGGGCTTTCGTTGGGCCGGGAACCTGGGAGGTACCTGCCCGGTTGCAGGTCGCGGCCCGAGAAGCACTCTCCGGCCAACGTGCCAAACGTCCAGCGACTGCTCCCAAAGCGAAGGAGCCAGGACCCAAAGACCTAGCTGGCCTGAAGGGGCCCCAGGGGGCCCCCAAGCAGCCCCTCTCCATTTGGGTCTGGGGGCTTTCGTTGGGCCGGGAACCTGGGAGGTACCTGCCCGGTTGCAGGTCGCGGCCCGAGAAGCACTCTCCGGCCAACGTGCCAAACGTCCAGCGACTGCTCCCAAAGCGAAGGAGCCAGGACCCAAAGACCTAGCTGGCCTGAAGGAGTCCCAGGGGGCCCCCAAGCAGCCCCTCTCCATTTGGGTCTGGGGGCTTTCGTTGGGCCGGGAACCTGGGAGGTACCTGCCCGGTTGCAGGTCGCGGCCCGAGAAGCACTCTCCGGCCAACGTGCCAAACGTCCAGCGACTGCTCCCAAAGCGAAGGAGCCAGGACCCAAAGACCTAGCTGGCCTGAAGGGGCCCCAGGGGGCCCCCAAGCAGCCCCTCTCCATTTGGGTCTGGGGGCTTTCGTTGGGCCGGGAACCTGGGAGGTACCTGCCCGGTTGCAGGTCGCGGCCCGAGAAGCACTCTCCGGCCAACGTGCCGAACGTCCAGCGACTGCTCCCAAAGCGAAGGAGCCAGGACCCAAAGACCTAGCTGGCCTGAAGGGGCCCCAGGGGGCCCCCAAGCAGCCCCTCTCCATTTGGGTCTGGGGGCTTTCGTTGGGCCGGGAACCTGGGAGGTACCTGCCCGGTTGCAGGTCGTGGCCCGAGAAGCACTCTCCGGCCAACGTGCCAAACGTCCAGCGACTGCTCCCAAAGCGAAGGAGCCAGGACCCAAAGACCTAGCTGGCCTGAAGGGGCCCCAGGGGGCCCCCAAGCAGCCCCTCTCCATTTGGGTCTGGGGGCTTTCGTTGGGCCGGGAACCTGGGAGGTACCTGCCCGGTTGCAGGTCGCGGCCCGAGAAGCACTCTCCGACCAACGTGCCCAACGTCCAGCGACTGCTCCCAAAGCGAAGGAGCCAGGACCCAAAGACCTAGCTGGCCTGAAGGGGCCCCAGGGGGCCCCCAAGCAGCCCCTCTCCATTTGGGTCTGGGGGCTTTCGTTGGGCCGGGAACCTGGGAGGTACCTGCCCGGTTGCAGGTCGCAGCCCGAGAAGCACTCTCCGGCCAACGTGCCCAACGTCCAGCGACTGCTCCCAAAGCGAAGGAGCCAGGACCCAAAGACCTAGCTGGCCTGAAGGGGCCCCAGGGGGCCCCCAAGCAGCCCCTCTCCATTTGGGTCTGGGGGCTTTCGTTGGGCCGGGAACCTGGGAGGTACCTGCCCGGTTGCAGGTCGCGGCCCGAGAAGCACTCTCCGGCCAACGTGCCAAACGTCCAGCGACTGCTCCCAAAGCGAAGGAGCCAGGACCCAAAGACCTAGCTGGCCTGAAGGGGCCCCAGGGGGCCCCCAAGCAGCCCCTCTCCATTTGGGTCTGGGGGCTTTCGTTGGGCCGGGAACCTGGGAGGTACCTGCCCGGTTGCAGGTCGCGGCCCGAGAAGCACTCTCCGGCCAACGTGCCAAACGTCCAGCGACTGCTCCCAAAGCGAAGGAGCCAGGACCCAAAGACCTAGCTGGCCTGAAGGGGCCCCAGGGGGCCCCCAAGCAGCCCCTCTCCATTTGGGTCTGGGGGCTTTCGTTGGGCCGGGAACCTGGGAGGTACCTGCCCGGTTGCAGGTCGCGGCCCGAGAAGCACTCTCCGGCCAACGTGCCAAACGTCCAGCGACTGCTCCCAAAGCGAAGGAGCCAGGACCCAAAGACCTAGCTGGCCTGAAGGGGCCCCAGGGGGCCCCCAAGCAGCCCCTCTCCATTTGGGTCTGGGGGCTTTCGTTGGGCCGGGAACCTGGGAGGTACCTGCCCGGTTGCAGGTCGCGGCCCGAGAAGCACTCTCCGGCCAACGTGCCGAACGTCCAGCGACTGCTCCCAAAGCGAAGGAGCCAGGACCCAAAGACCTAGCTGGCCTGAAGGGGCCCCAGGGGGCCCCCAAGCAGCCCCTCTCCATTTGGGTCTGGGGGCTTTCGTTGGGCCGGGAACCTGGGAGGTACCTGCCCGGTTGCAGGTCGCGGCCCGAGAAGCACTCTCCGGCCAACGTTCCGAACGTCCAGCGACTGCTCCCAAAGCAAAGGAGCCAGGACCCAAAGACCTAGCTGGCCTGAAGGGGCCCCAGGGGGCCCCCAAGCAGGCCCTCTCCATTTGGGTCTGGGGGCTTTCGTTGCGCCGGGAACCTGGGAGGTACCTGCCCGGTTGCAGGTCGCGGCCCGAGAAGCACTCTCCGGCCAACGTGCCAAACGTCCAGCGACTGCTCCCAAAGCGAAGGAGCCAGGACCCAAAGACCTAGCTGGCCTGAAGGGGCCCCAGGGGGCCCCCAAGCAGCCCCTCTCCATTTGGGTCTGGGGGCTTTCGTTGGGCCGGGAACCTGGGAGGTACCTGCCCGGTTGCAGGTCGCGGCCCGAGAAGCACTCTCCGGCCAACGTGCCAAACGTCCAGCGACTGCTCCCAAAGCGAAGGAGCCAGGACCCAAAGACCTAGCTGGCCTGAAGGGGCCCCAGGGGGCCCCCAAGCAGCCCCTCTCCATTTGGGTCTGGGGGCTTTCGTTGGGCCGGGAACCTGGGAGGTACCTGCCCGGTTGCAGGTCGCGGCCCGAGAAGCACTCTCCGGCCAACGTGCCAAACGTCCAGCGACTGCTCCCAAAGCGAAGGAGCCAGGACCCAAAGACCTAGCTGGCCTGAAGGGGCCCCAGGGGGCCCCCAAGCAGCCCCTCTCCATTTGGGTCTGGGGGCTTTCGTTGGGCCGGGAACCTGGGAGGTACCTGCCCGGTTGCAGGTCGCGGCCCGAGAAGCACTCTCCGGCCAATGTGCCAAACGTCCAGCGACTGCTCCCAAAGCGAAGGAGCCAGGACCCAAAGACCTAGCTGGCCTGAAGGGGCCCCAGGGGGCCCCCAAGCAGCCCCTCTCCATTTGGGTCTGGGGGCTTTCGTTGGGCCGGGAACCTGGGAGGTACCTGCCCAGTTGCAGGTCGCGGCCCGAGAAGCACTCTCCGGCCAACGTGCCAAACGTCCAGCGACTGCTCCCAAAGCGAAGGAGCCAGGACCCAAAGACCTAGCTGGCTTGAAGGGGCCCCAGGGGGCCCCCAAGCAGCCCCTCTCCATTTGGGTCTGGGGGCTTTCGTTGGGCCGGGAACCTGGGAGGTACCTGCCCGGTTGCAGGTCGCGGCCCGAGAAGCACTCTCCGGCCAACGTGCCAAACGTCCAGCGACTGCTCCCAAAGCGAAGGAGCCAGGACCCAAAGACCTAGCTGGCCTGAAGGGGCCCCAGGGGGCCCCCAAGCAGCCCCTCTCCATTTGGGTCTGGGGGCTTTCGTTGGGCCGGGAACCTGGGAGGTACCTGCCCGGTTGCAGGTCGCGGCCCGAGAAGCACTCTCCGGCCAACGTGCCAAACGTCCAGCGACTGCTCCCGAAGCGAAGGAGCCAGGACCCAAAGACCTAGCTGGCCTGAAGGGGCCCCAGGGGGCCCCCAAGCAGCCCCTCTCCATTTGGGTCTGGGGGCTTTCGTTGGGCCGGGAACCTGGGAGGTACCTGCCCGGTTGCAGGTCGCGGCCCGAGAAGCACTCTCCGGCCAACGTGCCAAACGTCCAGCGACTGCTCCCAAAGCGAAGGAGCCAGGACCCAAAGACCTAGCTGGCCTGAAGGGGCCCCAGGGGGCCCCCAAGCAGCCCCTCTCCATTTGGGTCTGGGGGCTTTCTTTGGGCCTGGAACCTGGGAGGTACCTGCCCGGTTGCAGGTCGCGGCCCGAGAAGCACTCTCCGGCCAACGTGCCAAACGTCCAGCGACTGCTCCCAAAGCGAAGGAGCCAGGACCCAAAGACCTAGCTGGCCTGAAGGGGCCCCAGGGGGCCCCCAAGCAGCCCCTCTCCATTTGGGTCTGGGGGCTTTCGTTGGGCCGGGAACCTGGGAGGTACCTGCCCGGTTGCAGGTCGCGGCCCGAGAAGCACTCTCCGGCCAACGTGCCAAACGTCCAGCGACTGCTCCCAAAGCGAAGGAGCCAGGACCCAAAGACCTAGCTGGCCTGAAGGGGCCCCAGGGGGCCCCCAAGCAGCCCCTCTCCATTTGGGTCTGGGGGCTTTCGTTGGGCCGGGAACCTGGGAGGTACCTGCCCGGTTGCAGGTCGCGGCCCGAGAAGCACTCTCCGGCCAACGTGCCAAACGTCCAGCGACTGCTCCCAAAGCGAAGGAGCCAGGACCCAAAGACCTAGCTGGCCTGAAGGGGCCCCAGGGGGCCCCCAAGCAGCCCCTCTCCATTTGGGTCTGGGGGCTTTCGTTGGGCCGGGAACCTGGGAGGTACCTGCCCAGTTGCAGGTCGCGGCCCGAGAAGCACTCTCCGGCCAACGTGCCAAACGTCCAGCGACTGCTCCCAAAGCGAAGCAGCCAGGACCCAAAGACCTAGCTGGCTTGAAGGGGCCCCAGGGGGCCCCCAAGCAGCCCCTCTCCATTTGGGTCTGGGGGCTTTCGTTGGGCCGGGAACCTGGGAGGTACCTGCCCGGTTGCAGGTCGCGGCCCGAGAAGCACTCTCCGGCCAACGTGCCAAACGTCCAGCGACTGCTCCCAAAGCGAAGGAGCCAGGACCCAAAGACCTAGCTGGCCTGAAGGGGCCCCAGGGGGCCCCCAAGCAGCCCCTCTCCATTTGGGTCTGGGGGCTTTCGTTGGGCCGGGAACCTGGGAGGT
This sequence comes from Gallinula chloropus, assembly GCF_964237585.1. Classification (NCBI taxonomy): domain Eukaryota; kingdom Metazoa; phylum Chordata; class Aves; order Gruiformes; family Rallidae; genus Gallinula; species Gallinula chloropus. The sequence continues at coordinate 1,295 of NW_028168227.1, read as the reverse complement.
ACCTGCCCGGTTGCAGGTCGCGGCCCGAGAAGCACTCTCCGGCCAACGTGCCAAACGTCCAGCGACTGCTCCCAAAGCGAAGGAGCCAGGACCCAAAGACCTAGCTGGCCTGAAGGGGCCCCAGGGGGCCCCCAAGCAGCCCCTCTCCATTTGGGTCTGGGGGCTTTCGTTGGGCCGGGAACCTGGGAGGTACCTGCCCGGTTGCAGGTCGCGGCCCGAGAAGCACTCTCCGGCCAACGTGCCAAACGTCCAGCGACTGCTCCCAAAGCGAAGGAGCCAGGACCCAAAGACCTAGCTGGCCTGAAGGGGCCCCAGGGGGCCCCCAAGCAGCCCCTCTCCATTTGGGTCTGGGGGCTTTCGTTGGGCCGGGAACCTGGGAGGTACCTGCCCGGTTGCAGGTCGCGGCCCGAGAAGCACTCTCCGGCCAACGTGCCAAACGTCCAGCGACTGCTCCCAAAGCGAAGGAGCCAGGACCCAAAGACCTAGCTGGCCTGAAGGGGCCCCAGGGGGCCCCCAAGCAGCCCCTCTCCATTTGGGTCTGGGGGCTTTCATTGGGCCTGGAACCTGGGAGGTACCTGCCCGGTTGCAGGTCGCGGCCCGAGAAGCACTCTCCGGCCAACGTGCCAAACGTCCAGCGACTGCTCCCAAAGCGAAGCAGCCAGGACCCAAAGACCTAGCTGGCCTGAAGGGGCCCCAGGGGGCCCCCAAGCAGCCCCTCTCCATTTGGGTCTGGGGGCTTTCGTTGGGCCGGGAACCTGGGAGGTACCTGCCCGGTTGCAGGTCGCGGCCCGAGAAGCACTCTCCGGCCAACGTGCCAAACGTCCAGCGACTGCTCCCAAAGCGAAGGAGCCAGGACCCAAAGACCTAGCTGGCCTGAAGGGGCCCCAGGGGGCCCCCAAGCAGCCCCTCTCCATTTGGGTCTGGGGGCTTTCGTTGGGCCGGGAACCTGGGAGGTACCTGCCCGGTTGCAGGTCGCGGCCCGAGAAGCACTCTCCGGCCAACGTGCCCAACGTCCAGCGACTGCTCCCAAAGCGAAGGAGCCAGGACCCAAAGACCTAGCTGGCCTGAAGGGGCCCCAGGGGGCCCCCAAGCAGCCCCTCTCCATTTGGGTCTGGGGGCTTTCGTTGGGCCGGGAACCTGGGAGGTACCTGCCCGGTTGCAGGTCGCGGCCCGAGAAGCACTCTCCGGCCAACGTGCCAAACGTCCAGCGACTGCTCCCAAAGCGAAGGAGCCAGGACCCAAAGACCTAGCTGGCCTGAAGGGGCCCCAGGGGGCCCCCAAGCAGCCCCTCTCCA
>NW_028168228.1:12500-37500 GCF_964237585.1 Gallinula chloropus | reverse complement strand
CCTGGGAGCTACCTGCCCGGTTGCAGGTCGCGGCCCGAGAAGCACTCTGCGGCCAACATGCCGAACGTCCAGCGACTGCTCCCAAAGCGAAGGAGCCAGGACCCAAAGACCTAGCTGGCCTGAAGGGGCCCCAGGGGGCCCCCAAGCAGCCCCTCTCCATTTGGGTCTGGGGGCTTTCGTTGGGCCGGGAACCTGGGAGGTACCTGCCCGGTTGCAGGTCGCGGCCCGAGAAGCACTCTGCGGCCAACATGCCAAACGTCCAGCGACTGCTCCCAAAGCGAAGGAGCCAGGACCCAAAGACCTAGCTGGCCTGAAGGGGCCCCAGCGGGCCCCCAAGCAGCCCCTCTCCATTTGGGTCTGGGGGCTTTCGTTGGGGCGGGAACCTGGGAGGTACCTGCCCGGTTGCAGGTCGCGGCCCGAGAAGCACTCTGCGGCCAACATGCCAAACGTCCAGCGACTGCTCCCAAAGCGAAGGAGCCAGGACCCAAAGACCTAGCTGGCCTGAAGGGGCCCCAGGGGGCCCCCAAGCAGCCCCTCTCCATTTGGGTCTGGGGGCTTTCGTTGGGCCGGGAACCTGGGAGGTACCTGCCCGGTTGCAGGTCGCGGCCCGAGAAGCACTCTCCGGCCAACATGCCAAACGTCCAGCGACTGCTCCCAAAGCGAAGGAACCAGGACCCAAAGACCTAGCTGGCCTGAAGGGGCCCCAGGGGGCCCCCAAGCAGCCCCTCTCCATTTGGGTCTGGGGGCTTTCGTTGGGCCGGGAACCTGGGAGGTACCTGCCCGGTTGCAGGTCGCGGCCCGAGAAGCACTCTCCGGCCAACATGCCAAACGTCCAGCGACTGCTCCCAAAGCGAAGGAGCCAGGACCCAAAGACCTAGCTGGCCTGAAGGGATCCCAGGGGGCCCCCAAGCAGCCCCTCTCCATTTGGGTCTGGGGGCTTTCGTTGGGCCGGGAACCTGGGAGGTACCTGCCCGGTTGCAGGTCGCGGCCCGAGAAGCACTCTGCGGCCAACATGCCAAACGTCCAGCGACTGCTCCCAAAGCGAAGGAGCCAGGACCCAAAGACCTAGCTGGCCTGAAGGGGCCCCAGGGGGCCCCCAAGCAGCCCCTCTCCATTTGGGTCTGGGGGCTTTCGTTGGGCCGGGAACCTGGGAGGTACCTGCCCGGTTGCAGGTCGCGGCCCGAGAAGCACTCTGCGGCCAACATGCCAAACGTCCAGCGACTGCTCCCAAAGCGAAGCAGCCAGGACCCAAAGACCTAGCTGGCCTGAAGGGGCCCCAGGGGGCCCCCAAGCAGCCCCTCTCCATTTGGGTCTGGGGGCTTTCGTTGGGCCGGGAACCTGGGAGGTACCTGCCCGGTTGCAGGTCGCGGCCCGAGAAGCACTCTCCGGCCAACATGCCGAACGTCCAGCGACTGCTCCCAAAGCGAAGGAGCCAGGACCCAAAGACCTAGCTGGCCTGAAGGGGCCCCAGGGGGCCCCCAAGCAGCCCCTCTCCATTTGGGTCTGGGGGCTTTCGTTGGCCCGGGAACCTGGGAGGTACCTGCCCGGTTGCAGGTTGCGGCCCGAGAAGCACTCTCCGGCCAACATGCCAAACGTCCAGCGACTGCTCCCAAAGCGAAGGAGCCAGGACCCAAAGACCTAGCTGGCCTGAAGGGGCCCCAGGGGGCCCCCAAGCAGCCCCTCTCCATTTGGGTCTGGGGGCTTTCGTTGGGCCGGGAACCTGGGAGGTACCTGCCCGGTTGCAGGTCGCGGCCCGAGAAGCACTCTGCGGCCAACATGCCAAACGTCCAGCGACTGCTCCCAAAGCGAAGGAGCCAGGACCCAAAGACCTAGCTGGCCTGAAGGGGCCCCAGGGGGCCCCCAAGCAGCCCCTCTCCATTTGGGTCTGGGGGCTTTCGTTGGGCCGGGAACCTGGGAGGTACCTGCCCGGTTGCAGGTCGCGGCCCGAGAAGCACTCTCCGGCCAACGTGCCAAACGTCCAGCGACTGCTCCCAAAGCGAAGGAGCCAGGACCCAAGACCTAGCTGGCCTGAAGGGGCCCCAGGGGGCCCCCAAGCAGCCCCTCTCCATTTGGGTCTGGGGGCTTTCGTTGGGGCGGGAACCTGGGAGGTACCTGCCCGGTTGCAGGTCGCGGCCCGAGAAGCACTCTGCGGCCAACATGCCAAACGTCCAGCGACTGCTCCCAAAGCGAAGGAGCCAGGACCCAAAGACCTAGCTGGCCTGAAGGGGCCCCGGGGGGCCCCCAAGCAGCCCCTCTCCATTTGGGTCTGGGGGCTTTCGTTGGGCCGGGAACCTGGGAGGTACCTGCCCGGTTGCAGGTCGCGGCCCGAGAAGCACTCTGCGGCCAACATGCCAAACGTCCAGCGACTGCTCCCAAAGCGAAGGAGCCAGGACCCAAAGACCTAGCTGGCCTGAAGGGGCCCCAGGGGGCCCCCAAGCAGCCCCTCTCCATTTGGGTCTGGGGGCTTTCGTTGGGCCGGGAACCTGGGAGGTACCTGCCCGGTTGCAGGTCGCGGCCCGAGAAGCACTCTCCGGCCAACATGCCAAACGTCCAGCGACTGCTCCCAAAGCGAAGGAGCCAGGACCCAAAGACCTAGCTGGCCTGAAGGGGCCCCAGGGGGCCCCCAAGCAGCCCCTCTCCATTTGGGTCTGGGGGCTTTCGTTGGGCCGGGAACCTGGGAGGTACCTGCCCGGTTGCAGGTCGCGGCCCGAGAAGCACTCTGCGGCCAACATGCCAAACGTCCAGCGACTGCTCCCAAAGCGAAGGAGCCAGGACCCAAAGACCTAGCTGGCCTGAAGGGGCCCCAGGGGGCCCCCAAGCACCCCCTCTCCATTTGGGTCTAGGGGCTTTCGTTGGGCCGGGAACCTGTGAGGTACCTGCCCGGTTGCAGGTCGCGGCCCGAGAAGCACTCTGCGGCCAACATGCCAAACGTCCAGCGACTGCTCCCAAAGCGAAGGAGCCAGGACCCAAAGACCTAGCTGGCCTGAAGGGGCCCCAGGGGGCCCCCAAGCAGCCCCTCTCCATTTGGGTCTGGGGGCTTTCGTTGGGCCGGGAACCTGGGAGGTACCTGCCCGGTTGCAGGTCGCGGCCCGAGAAGCACTCTCCGGCCAACATGCCAAACGTCCAGCGACTGCTCCCAAAGCGAAGCAGCCAGGATCCAAAGACCTAGCTGGCCTGAAGGGATCCCAGGGGGCCCCCAAGCAGCCCCTCTCCATTTGGGTCTGGGGGCTTTCGTTGGGCCGGGAACCTGGGAGGTACCTGCCCGGTTGCAGGTCGCGGCCCGAGAAGCACTCTGCGGCCAACATGCCAAACGTCCAGCGACTGCTCCCAAAGCGAAGGAGCCAGGACCCAAAGACCTAGCTGGCCTGAAGGGGCCCCAGGGGGCCCCCAAGCAGCCCCCCTCCATTTGGGTCTGGGGGCTTTCGTTGGGCCGGGAACCTGGGAGGTACCTGCCCGGTTGCAGGTCGCGGCCCGAGAAGCACTCTGCGGCCAACATGCCAAACGTCCAGCGACTGCTCCCAAAGCGAAGGAGCCAGGACCCAAAGACCTAGCTGGCCTGAAGGGGCCCCAGGGGGCCCCCAAGCAGCCCCTCTCCATTTGGGTCTGGGGGCTTTCGTTGGGGCGGGAACCTGGGAGGTACCTGCCCGGTTGCAGGTTGCGGCCCGAGAAGCACTCTGCGGCCAACATGCCAAACGTCCAGCGACTGCTCCCAAAGCGAAGGAGCCAGGACCCAAAGACCTAGCTGGCCTGAAGGGGCCCCAGGGGGCCCCCAAGCAGCCCCTCTCCATTTGGGTCTGGGGTCTTTCGTTGGGCCGGGAACCTGGGAGGTACCTGCCCGGTTGCAGGTCGCGGCCTGAGAAGCACTCTGCGGCCAACATGCCAAACGTCCAGCGACTGCTCCCAAAGCGAAGCAGCCAGGACCCAAAGACCTAGCTGGCCTGAAGGGGTCCCAGGGGGCCCCCAAGCAGCCCCTCTCCATTTGGGTCTGGGGGCTTTCGTTGGGCCGGGAACCTGGGAGGTACCTGCCCGGTTGCAGGTCGCGGCCCGAGAAGCACTCTGCGGCCAACATGCCAAACGTCCAGCGACTGCTCCCAAAGCGAAGGAGCCAGGACCCAAAGACCTAGCTGGCCTGAAGGGGCCCCAGGGGGCCCCCAAGCAGCCCCTCTCCATTTGGGTCTGGGGGCTTTCGTTGGGGCGGGAACCTGGGAGGTACCTGCCCGGTTGCAGGTCGCGGCCCGAGAAGCACTCTGCGGCCAACATGCCAAACGTCCAGCGACTGCTCCCAAAGCGAAGGAGCCAGGACCCAAAGACCTAGCTGGCCTGAAGGGGCCCCAGGGGGCCCCCAAGCAGCCCCTCTCCATTTGGGTCTGGGGGCTTTCGTTGGGCCGGGAACCTGGGAGGTACCTGCCTGGTTGCAGGTCGCGGCCCGAGAAGCACTCTCCGGCCAACATGCCAAACGTCCAGCGACTGCTCCCAAAGCGAAGGAACCAGGACCCAAAGACCTAGCTGGCCTGAAGGGGCCCCAGGGGGCCCCCAAGCAGCCCCTCTCCATTTGGGTCTGGGGGCTTTCGTTGGGCCGGGAACCTGGGAGGTACCTGCCCGGTTGCAGGTCGCGGCCCGAGAAGCACTCTCCGGCCAACATGCCAAACGTCCAGCGACTGCTCCCAAAGCGAAGGAGCCAGGACCCAAAGACCTAGCTGGCCTGAAGGGATCCCAGGGGGCCCCCAAGCAGCCCCTCTCCATTTGGGTCTGGGGGCTTTCGTTGGGCCGGGAACCTGGGAGGTACCTGCCCGGTTGCAGGTCGCGGCCCGAGAAGCACTCTGCGGCCAACATGCCAAACGTCCAGCGACTGCTCCCAAAGCGAAGGAGCCAGGACCCAAAGACCTAGCTGGCCTGAAGGGGCCCCAGGGGGCCCCCAAGCAGCCCCTCTCCATTTGGGTCTGGGGGCTTTCGTTGGGCCGGGAACCTGGGAGGTACCTGCCCGGTTGCAGGTCGCGGCCCGAGAAGCACTCTCCGGCCAACATGCCCAACGTCCAGCGACTGCTCCCAAAGCGAAGCAGCCAGGACCCAAAGACCTAGCTGGCCTGAAGGGGCCCCAGGGGGCCCCCAAGCAGCCCCTCTCCATTTGGGTCTGGGGGCTTTCGTTGGGCCGGGAACCTGGGAGCTACCTGCCCGGTTGCAGGTCGCGGCCCGAGAAGCACTCTCCGGCCAACATGCCCAAACATCCAGCGACTGCTCCCAAAGCGAAGGAGCCAGGACCCAAAGACCTAGCTGGCCTGAAGGGGCCCCAGGGGGCCCCCAAGCAGCCCCTCTCCATTTGGGTCTGGGGGCTTTCGTTGGCCCGGGAACCTGGGAGGTACCTGCCCGGTTGCAGGTTGCGGCCCGAGAAGCACTCTCCGGCCAACATGCCAAACGTCCAGCGACTGCTCCCAAAGCGAAGGAGCCAGGACCCAAAGACCTAGCTGGCCTGAAGGGGCCCCAGGGGGCCCCCAAGCAGCCCCTCTCCATTTGGGTCTGGGGGCTTTCGTTGGGCCGGGAACCTGGGAGGTACCTGCCCGGTTGCAGGTCGCGGCCCGAGAAGCACTCTGCGGCCAACATGCCAAACGTCCAGCGACTGCTCCCAAAGCGAAGGAGCCAGGACCCAAAGACCTAGCTGGCCTGAAGGGGCCCCAGGGGGCCCCCAAGCAGCCCCTCTCCATTTGGGTCTGGGGGCTTTCGTTGGGCCGGGAACCTGGGAGGTACCTGCCTGGTTGCAGGTCGCGGCCCGAGAAGCACTCTCCGGCCAACATGCCAAACGTCCAGCGACTGCTCCCAAAGCGAAGCAGCCAGGACCCAAAGACCTAGCTGGCCTGAAGGGGCCCCAGGGGGCCCCCAAGCAGCCCCTCTCCATTTGGGTCTGGGGGCTTTCGTTGGGCCGGGAACCTGGGAGGTACCTGCCCGGTTGCAGGTCGCGGCCCGAGAAGCACTCTGCGGCCAACATGCCAAACGTCCAGCGACTGCTCCCAAAGCGAAGGAGCCTGGACCCAAAGACCTAGCTGGCCTGAAGGGGCCCCAGGGGGCCCCCAAGCAGCCCCTCTCCATTTGGGTCTGGGGGCTTTCGTTGGGCCGGGAACCTGGGAGGTACCTGCCCGGTTGCAGGTCGCGGCCCGAGAAGCACTCTCCGGCCAACATGCCCAACGTCCAGCGACTGCTCCCAAAGCGAAGGAGCCAGGACCCAAAGACCTAGCTGGCCTGAAGGGGCCCCAGGGGGCCCCCAAGCAGCCCCTCTCCATTTGGGTCTGGGGGCTTTCGTTGGGCCGGGAACCTGGGAGCTACCTGCCCGGTTGCAGGTCGCGGCCCGAGAAGCACTCTCCGGCCAACATGCCCAAACATCCAGCGACTGCTCCCAAAGCGAAGGAGCCAGGACCCAAAGACCTAGCTGGCCTGAAGGGGCCCCAGGGGGCCCCCAAGCAGCCCCTCTCCATTTGGGTCTGGGGGCTTTCGTTGGGCCGGGAACCTGGGAGGTACCTGCCCGGTTGCAGGTCGCGGCCCGAGAAGCACTCTCCGGCCAACATGCCGAACGTCCAGCGACTGCTCCCAAAGCGAAGGAGCCAGGACCCAAAGACCTAGCTGGCCTGAAGGGGCCCCAGGGGGCCCCCAAGCAGCCCCTCTCCATTTGGGTCTGGGGGCTTTCGTTGGCCCGGGAACCTGGGAGGTACCTGCCCGGTTGCAGGTTGCGGCCCGAGAAGCACTCTGCGGCCAACATGCCAAACGTCCAGCGACTGCTCCCAAAGCGAAGGAGCCAGGACCCAAAGACCTAGCTGGCCTGAAGGGGCCCCAGGGGGCCCCCAAGCAGCCCCTCTCCATTTGGGTCTGGGGGCTTTCGTTGGGCCGGGAACCTGGGAGGTACCTGCCCGGTTGCAGGTCGCGGCCCGAGAAGCACTCTGCGGCCAACATGCCAAACGTCCAGCGACTGCTCCCAAAGCGAAGGAGCCAGGACCCAAAGACCTAGCTGGCCTGAAGGGGCCCCAGGGGGCCCCCAAGCAGCCCCTCTCCATTTGGGTCTGGGGGCTTTCGTTGGGCCGGGAACCTGGGAGGTACCTGCCCGGTTGCAGGTCGCGGCCCGAGAAGCACTCTCCGGCCAACGTGCCAAACGTCCAGCGACTGCTCCCAAAGCGAAGGAGCCAGGACCCAAGACCTAGCTGGCCTGAAGGGGCCCCAGGGGGCCCCCAAGCAGCCCCTCTCCATTTGGGTCTGGGGGCTTTCGTTGGGCCGGGAACCTGGGAGGTACCTGCCCGGTTGCAGGTCGCGGCCCGAGAAGCACTCTGCGGTCAACATGCCAAACGTCCAGCGACTGCTCCCAAAGCGAAGGAGCCAGGACCCAAAGACCTAGCTGGCCTGAAGGGGCCCCAGGGGGCCCCCAAGCAGCCCCTCTCCATTTGGGTCTGGGGGCTTTCGTTGGGCCGGGAACCTGGGAGGTACCTGCCCGGTTGCAGGTCGCGGCCCGAGAAGCACTCTGCGGCCAACATGCCAAACGTCCAGCGACTGCTCCCAAAGCGAAGGAGCCAGGACCCAAAGACCTAGCTGGCCTGAAGGGGCCCCAGGGGGCCCCCAAGCAGCCCCTCTCCATTTGGGTCTGGGGGCTTTCGTTGGGCCGGGAACCTGGGAGGTACCTGCCCGGTTGCAGGTCGCGGCCCGAGAAGCACTCTCCGGCCAACATGCCAAACGTCCAGCGACTGCTCCCAAAGCGAAGGAGCCAGGACCCAAAGACCTAGCTGGCCTGAAGGGGCCCCAGGGGGCCCCCAAGCAGCCCCTCTCCATTTGGGTCTGGGGGCTTTCGTTGGGCCGGGAACCTGGGAGGTACCTGCCCGGTTGCAGGTCGCGGCCCGAGAAGCACTCTGCGGCCAACATGCCAAACGTCCAGCGACTGCTCCCAAAGCGAAGGAGCCAGGACCCAAAGACCTAGCTGGCCTGAAGGGGCCCCAGGGGGCCCCCAAGCACCCCCTCTCCATTTGGGTCTAGGGGCTTTCGTTGGGCCGGGAACCTGTGAGGTACCTGCCCGGTTGCAGGTCGCGGCCCGAGAAGCACTCTGCGGCCAACATGCCAAACGTCCAGCGACTGCTCCCAAAGCGAAGGAGCCAGGACCCAAAGACCTAGCTGGCCTGAAGGGGCCCCAGGGGGCCCCCAAGCAGCCCCTCTCCATTTGGGTCTGGGGGCTTTCGTTGGGCCGGGAACCTGGGAGGTACCTGCCCGGTTGCAGGTCGCGGCCCGAGAAGCACTCTCCGGCCAACATGCCAAACGTCCAGCGACTGCTCCCAAAGCGAAGCAGCCAGGATCCAAAGACCTAGCTGGCCTGAAGGGATCCCAGGGGGCCCCCAAGCAGCCCCTCTCCATTTGGGTCTGGGGGCTTTCGTTGGGCCGGGAACCTGGGAGGTACCTGCCCGGTTGCAGGTCGCGGCCCGAGAAGCACTCTGCGGCCAACATGCCAAACGTCCAGCGACTGCTCCCAAAGCGAAGGAGCCAGGACCCAAAGACCTAGCTGGCCTGAAGGGGCCCCAGGGGGCCCCCAAGCAGCCCCCCTCCATTTGGGTCTGGGGGCTTTCGTTGGGCCGGGAACCTGGGAGGTACCTGCCCGGTTGCAGGTCGCGGCCCGAGAAGCACTCTGCGGCCAACATGCCAAACGTCCAGCGACTGCTCCCAAAGCGAAGGAGCCAGGACCCAAAGACCTAGCTGGCCTGAAGGGGCCCCAGGGGGCCCCCAAGCAGCCCCTCTCCATTTGGGTCTGGGGGCTTTCGTTGGGGCGGGAACCTGGGAGGTACCTGCCCGGTTGCAGGTCGCGGCCCGAGAAGCACTCTGCGGCCAACATGCCAAACGTCCAGCGACTGCTCCCAAAGCGAAGGAGCCAGGACCCAAAGACCTAGCTGGCCTGAAGGGGCCCCAGGGGGCCCCCAAGCAGCCCCTCTCCATTTGGGTCTGGGGTCTTTCGTTGGGCCGGGAACCTGGGAGGTACCTGCCCGGTTGCAGGTCGCGGCCTGAGAAGCACTCTGCGGCCAACATGCCAAACGTCCAGCGACTGCTCCCAAAGCGAAGGAGCCAGGACCCAAAGACCTAGCTGGCCTGAAGGGGTCCCAGGGGGCCCCCAAGCAGCCCCTCTCCATTTGGGTCTGGGGGCTTTCGTTGGGCCGGGAACCTGGGAGGTACCTGCCCGGTTGCAGGTCGCGGCCCGAGAAGCACTCTGCGGCCAACATGCCAAACGTCCAGCGACTGCTCCCAAAGCGAAGGAGCCAGGACCCAAAGACCTAGCTGGCCTGAAGGGGCCCCAGGGGGCCCCCAAGCAGCCCCTCTCCATTTGGGTCTGGGGGCTTTCTTTGGGCCGGGAACCTGGGAGCTACCTGCCCGGTTGCAGGTCGCGGCCCGAGAAGCACTCTCCGGCCAACATGCCAAACGTCCAGCGACTGCTCCCAAAGCGAAGGAGCCAGGACCCAAAGACCTAGCTGGCCTGAAGGGGCCCCAGGGGGCCCCCAAGCAGCCCCTCTCCATTTGGGTCTGGGGGCTTTCGTTGGGCCGGGAACCTGGGAGCTACCTGCCCGGTTGAAGGTCGCGGCCCGAGAAGCACTCTCCGGCCAACATGCCAAACGTCCAGCGACTGCTCCCAAAGCGAAGGAGCCAGGACCCAAAGACCTAGCTGGCCTGAAGGGGCCCCAGGGGGCCCCCAAGCAGCCCCTCTCCATTTGGGTCTGGGGGCTTTCGTTGGGCCGGGAACCTGGGAGGTACCTGCCCGGTTGCAGGTCGCGGCCCGAGAAGCACTCTGCGGCCAACATGCCAAACGTCCAGCGACTGCTCCCAAAGCGAAGGAGCCAGGACCCAAAGACCTAGCTGGCCTGAAGGGGCCCCAGGGGCCTCCAAGCAGCCCCTCTCCATTTGGGTCTGGGGGCTTTCGTTGGGCCGGGAACCTGGGAGGTACCTGCCCGGTTGCAGGTCGCGGCCCGAGAAGCACTCTGCGGCCAACATGCCAAACGTCCAGCGACTGCTCCCAAAGCGAAGGAGCCAGGACCCAAAGACCTAGCTGGCCTGAAGGGGCCCCAGGGGGCCCCCAAGCAGCCCCTCTCCATTTGGGTCTGGGGGCTTTCGTTGGGCCGGGAACCTGGGAGGTACCTGCCCGGTTGCAGGTCGCGGCCCGAGAAGCACCCTCCGGCCAACATGCCAAACGTCCAGCGACTGCTCCCAAAGCGAAGGAGCCAGGACCCAAAGAACTAGCTGGCCTGAAGGGGCCCCAGGGGGCCCCCAAGCAGCCCCTCTCCATTTGGGTCTGGGGGCTTTCGTTGGGCCGGGAACCTGGGAGGTACCTGCCCGGTTGCAGGTCGCGGTCCGAGAAGCACTCTGCGGCCAACATGCCAAACGTCCAGCGACTGCTCCCAAAGCGAAGGAGCCAGGACCCAAAGACCTAGCTGGCCTGAAGGGGCCCCAGGGGGCCCCCAAGCAGCCCCTCTCCATTTGGGTCTGGGGGCTTTCGTTGGGCCGGGAACCTGGGAGGTACCTGCCCGGTTGCAGGTCGCGGCCCGAGAAGCACTCTGCGGCCAACATGCCCAAACTTCCAGCGACTGCTCCCAAAGCGAAGGAGCCAGGACCCAAAGACCTAGCTGGCCTGAAGGGGCCCCAGGGGGCCCCCAAGCAGCCCCTCTCCATTTGGGTCTGGGGGCTTTCGTTGGGCCGGGAACCTGGGAGGTACCTGCCCGGTTGCAGGTCGCGGCCCGAGAAGCACTCTCCGGCCAACATGCCAAACGTCCAGCGACTGCTCCCAAAGCGAAGGAGCCAGGACCCAAAGACCTAGCTGGCCTGAAGGGGCCCCAGGGGGCCCCCAAGCAGCCCCTCTCCATTTGGGTCTGGGGGCTTTCGTTGGGCCGGGAACCTGGGAGGTACCTGCCCGGTTGCAGGTCGCGGCCCGAGAAGCACTCTCCGGCCAACATGCCAAACGTCCAGCGACTGCTCCCAAAGCGAAGGAGCCAGGACCCAAAGACCTAGCTGGCCTGAAGGGGCCCCAGGGGGCCCCCAAGCAGCCCCTCTCCATTTGGGTCTGGGGGCTTTCGTTGGGCCGGGAACCTGGGAGGTACCTGCCCGGTTGCAGGTCGCGGCCCGAGAAGCACTCTGCGGCCAACATGCCAAACGTCCAGCGACTGCTCCCAAAGCGAAGGAGCCAGGACCCAAAGACCTAGCTGGCCTGAAGGGGCCCCAGGGGGCCCCCAAGCAGCCCCTCTCCATTTGGGTCTGGGGGCTTTCGTTGGGCCGGGAACCTGGGAGGTACCTGCCCGGTTGCAGGTCGCGGCCCGAGAAGCACTCTCCAGCCAACATGCCAAACGTCCAGCGACTGCTCCCAAAGCGAAGCAGCCAGGACCCAAAGACCTAGCTGGCCTGAAGGGGCCCCAGGGGGCCCCCAAGCAGCCCCTCTCCATTTGGGTCTGGGGGCTTTCGTTGGGCCGGGAACCTGGGAGGTACCTGCCCGGTTGCAGGTCGCGGCCCGAGAAGCACTCTGCGGCCAACATGCCAAACGTCCAGCGACTGCTCCCAAAGCGAAGGAGCCAGGACCCAAAGACCTAGCTGGCCTGAAGGGGCCCCAGGGGGCCCCCAAGCAGCCCCTCTCCATTTGGGTCTGGGGGCTTTCGTTGGGCCGGGAACCTGGGAGGTACCTGCCCGGTTGCAGGTCGCGGCCCGAGAAGCACTCTCCGGCCAACATGCCCAACGTCCAGCGACTGCTCCCAAAGCGAAGGAGCCAGGACCCAAAGACCTAGCTGGCCTGAAGGGGCCCCAGGGGGCCCCCAAGCAGCCCCTCTCCATTTGGGTCTGGGGGCTTTCGTTGGGCCGGGAACCTGGGAGGTACCTGCCCGGTTGCAGGTCGCGGCCCGAGAAGCACTCTGCGGCCAACATGCCAAACGTCCAGCGACTGCTCCCAAAGCGAAGGAGCCAGGACCCAAAGACCTAGCTGGCCTGAAGGGGCCCCAGGGGGCCCCCAAGCAGCCCCTCTCCATTTGGGTCTGGGGGCTTTCGTTGGGCCGGGAACCTGGGAGGTACCTGCCCGGTTGCAGGTCGCGGCCCGAGAAGCACTCTCCGGCCAACATGCCAAACGTCCAGCGACTGCTCCCAAAGCGAAGGAGCCAGGACCCAAAGACCTAGCTGGCCTGAAGGGGCCCCAGGGGGCCCCCAAGCAGCCCCTCTCCATTTGGGTCTGGGGGCTTTCGTTGGGCCGGGAACCTGGGAGGTACCTGCCCGGTTGCAGGTCGCGGCCCGAGAAGCACTCTGCGGCCAACATGCCAAACGTCCAGCGACTGCTCCCAAAGCGAAGGAGCCAGGACCCAAAGACCTAGCTGGCCTGAAGGGGCCCCAGGGGGCCCCCAAGCAGCCCCTCTCCATTTGGGTCTGGGGGCTTTCGTTGGGCCGGGAACCTGGGAGGTACCTGCCCGGTTGCAGGTCGCGGCCCGAGAAGCACTCTCCGGCCAACATGCCAAACGTCCAGCGACTGCTCCCAAAGCGAAGGAGCCAGGACCCAAAGACCTAGCTGGCCTGAAGGGGCCCCAGGGGGCCCCCAAGCAGCCCCTCTCCATTTGGGTCTGGGGGCTTTCGTTGGGCCGGGAACCTGGGAGGTACCTGCCCGGTTGCAGGTCGCGGCCCGAGAAGCACTCTGCGGCCAACATGCCAAACGTCCAGCGACTGCTCCCAAAGCGAAGGAGCCAGGACCCAAAGACCTAGCTGGCCTGAAGGGGCCCCAGGGGGCCCCCAAGCAGCCCCTCTCCATTTGGGTCTGGGGGCTTTCGTTGGGCCGGGAACCTGGGAGGTACCTGCCCGGTTGCAGGTCGCGGCCCGAGAAGCACTCTGCGGCCAACATGCCAAACGTCCAGCGACTGCTCCCAAAGCGAAGGAGCCAGGACCCAAAGACCTAGCTGGCCTGAAGGGGCCCCAGGGGGCCCCCAAGCAGCCCCTCTCCATTTGGGTCTGGGGGCTTTCGTTGGGCCGGGAACCTGGGAGGTACCTGCCCGGTTGCAGGTCGCGGCCCGAGAAGCACTCTCCGGCCAACATGCCAAACGTCCAGCGACTGCTCCCAAAGCGAAGGAGCCAGGACCCAAAGACCTAGCTGGCCTGAAGGGGCCCCAGGGGGCCCCCAAGCAGCCCCTCTCCATTTGGGTCTGGGGGCTTTCGTTGGGCCGGGAACCTGGGAGGTACCTGCCCGGTTGCAGGTCGCGGCCCGAGAAGCACTCTCCGGCCAACATGCCAAACGTCCAGCGACTGCTCCCAAAGCGAAGGAGCCAGGACCCAAAGACCTAGCTGGCCTGAAGGGGCCCCAGGGGGCCCCCAAGCAGCCCCTCTCCATTTGGGTCTGGGGGCTTTCGTTGGGCCGGGAACCTGGGAGGTACCTGCCCGGTTGCAGGTCGCGGCCCGAGAAGCACTCTGCGGCCAACATGCCAAACGTCCAGCGACTGCTCCCAAAGCGAAGGAGCCAGGACCCAAAGACCTAGCTGGCCTGAAGGGGCCCCAGGGGGCCCCCAAGCAGCCCCTCTCCATTTGGGTCTGGGGGCTTTCGTTGGGCCGGGAACCTGGGAGGTACCTGCCCGGTTGCAGGTCGCGGCCCGAGAAGCACTCTGCGGCCAACATGCCAAACGTCCAGCGACTGCTCCCAAAGCGAAGGAGCCAGGACCCAAAGACCTAGCTGGCCTGAAGGGGCCCCAGGGGGCCCCCAAGCAGCCCCTCTCCATTTGGGTCTGGGGGCTTTCGTTGGGCCGGGAACCTGGGAGGTACCTGCCCGGTTGCAGGTCGCGGCCCGAGAAGCACTCTCCGGCCAACATGCCAAACGTCCAGCGACTGCTCCCAAAGCGAAGGAGCCAGGACCCAAAGACCTAGCTGGCCTGAAGGGGCCCCAGGGGGCCCCCAAGCAGCCCCTCTCCATTTGGGTCTGGGGGCTTTCGTTGGGCCGGGAACCTGGGAGGTACCTGCCCGGTTGCAGGTCGCGGCCCGAGAAGCACTCTCCGGCCAACATGCCCAACGTCCAGCGACTGCTCCCAAAGCGAAGGAGCCAGGACCCAAAGACCTAGCTGGCCTGAAGGGGCCCCAGGGGGCCCCCAAGCAGCCCCTCTCCATTTGGGTCTGGGGGCTTTCGTTGGGCCGGGAACCTGGGAGGTACCTGCCCGGTTGCAGGTCGCGGCCCGAGAAGCACCCTCCGGCCAACATGCCAAACGTCCAGCGACTGCTCCCAAAGCGAAGCAGCCAGGACCCAAAGACCTAGCTGGCCTGAAGGGGCCCCTGGGGGCCCCCAAGCAGCCCCTCTCCATTTGGGTCTGGGGGCTTTCGTTGGGCCGGGAACCTGGGAGGTACCTGCCCGGTTGCAGGTCGCGGCCCGAGAAGCACTCTGCGGCCAACATGCCAAACGTCCAGCGACTGCTCCCAAAGCGAAGGAGCCAGGACCCAAAGACCTAGCTGGCCTGAAGGGGCCCCAGGGGGCCCCCAAGCAGCCCCTCTCCATTTGGGTCTGGGGGCTTTCGTTGGGCCGGGAACCTGGGAGCTACCTGCCCGGTTGCAGGTCGCGGCCCGAGAAGCACTCACTGGCCAACATGCCCAACGTCCAGCGACTGCTCCCAAAGCGAAGGAGCCAGGACCCAAAGACCTAGCTGGCCTGAAGGGGCCCCAGGGGGCCCACAAGCAGCCCCTCTCCATTTGGGTCTGGGGGCTTTCGTTGGACCGGGAAACTGGGAGCTACCTGCCCAGTTGCAGGTCGCGGCCCGAGAAGCACTCTGCGGCCAACATGCCAAACGTCCAGCGACTGCTCCCAAAGCGAAGGAGCCAGGACCCAAAGACCTAGCTGGCCTGAAGGGGTCCCAGGGGGCCCCCAAGCAGCCCCTCTCCATTTGGGTCTGGGGGCTTTCGTTGGGCCGGGAACCTGGGAGGTACCTGCCCGGTTGCAGGTCGCGGCCCGAGAAGCACTCTGCGGCCAACATGCCCAACGTCCAGCGACTGCTCCCAAAGCGAAGGAGCCAGGACCCAAAGACCTAGCTGGCCTGAAGGGGCCCCAGGGGGCCCCCAAGCAGCCCCTCTCCATTTGGGTCTGGGGGCTTTCGTTGGGCCGGGAACCTGGGAGGTACCTGCCCGGTTGCAGGTCGCGGCCCGAGAAGCACTCTGCGGCCAACATGCCAAACGTCCAGCGACTGCTCCCAAAGCGAAGGAGCCAGGACCCAAAGACCTAGCTGGCCTGAAGGGGCCCCAGGGGGCCCCCAAGCAGCCCCTCTCCATTTGGGTCTGGGGGCTTTCGTTGGGCCGGGAACCTGGGAGGTACCTGCCCGGTTGCAGGTCGCGGCCCGAGAAGCACTCTGCGGCCAACATGCCAAACGTCCAGCGACTGCTCCCAAAGCGAAGGAGCCAGGACCCAAAGACCTAGCTGGCCTGAAGGGGCCCCAGGGGGCCCCCAAGCAGCCCCTCTCCATTTGGGTCTGGGGGCTTTCGTTGGGCCGGGAACCTGGGAGGTACCTGCCCGGTTGCAGGTCGCGGCCCGAGAAGCACTCTGCGGCCAACATGCCAAACGTCCAGCGACTGCTCCCAAAGCGAAGGAGCCAGGACCCAAAGACCTAGCTGGCCTGAAGGGGCCCCAGGGGGCCCCCAAGCAGCCCCTCTCCATTTGGGTCTGGGGTCTTTCGTTGGGCCGGGAACCTGGGAGGTACCTGCCCGGTTGCAGGTCGCGGCCCGAGAAGCACTCTGCGGCCAACATGCCAAACGTCCAGCGACTGCTCCCAAAGCGAAGGAGCCAGGACCCAAAGACCTAGCTGGCCTGAAGGGGCCCCAGGGGGCCCCCAAGCAGCCCCTCTCCATTTGGGTCTGGGGGCTTTCGTTGGGCCGGGAACCTGGGAGGTACCTGCCCGGTTGCAGGTCGCGGCCCGAGAAGCACTCTGCGGCCAACATGCCAAACGTCCAGCGACTGCTCCCAAAGCGAAGGAGCCAGGACCCAAAGACCTAGCTGGCCTGAAGGGGCCCCAGGGGGCCCCCAAGCAGCCCCTCTCCATTTGGGTCTGGGGGCTTTCGTTGGGCCGGGAACCTGGGAGGTACCTGCCCGGTTGCAGGTCGCGGCCCGAGAAGCACTCTGCGGCCAACATGCCAAACGTCCAGCGACTGCTCCCAAAGCGAAGGAGCCAGGACCCAAAGACCTAGCTGGCCTGAAGGGGCCCCAGGGGGCCCCCAAGCAGCCCCTCTCCATTTGGGTCTGGGGGCTTTCGTTGGGCCGGGAACCTGGGAGGTACCTGCCCGGTTGCAGGTCGCGGCCCGAGAAGCACTCTGCGGCCAACATGCCAAACGTCCAGCGACTGCTCCCAAAGCGAAGGAGCCAGGACCCAAAGACCTAGCTGGCCTGAAGGGGCCCCAGGGGGCCCCCAAGCAGCCCCTCTCCATTTGGGTCTGGGGGCTTTCGTTGGGCCGGGAACCTGGGAGGTACCTGCCCGGTTGCAGGTCGCGGCCCGAGAAGCACTCTGCGGCCAACATGCCAAACGTCCAGCGACTGCTCCCAAAGCGAAGGAGCCAGGACCCAAAGACCTAGCTGGCCTGAAGGGGCCCCAGGGGGCCCCCAAGCAGCCCCTCTCCATTTGGGTCTGGGGGCTTTCGTTGGGCCAGGAACCTGGGAGGTACCTGCCCGGTTGCAGGTCGCGGCCCGAGAAGCACTCTGCGGCCAACATGCCAAACGTCCAGCGACTGCTCCCAAAGCGAAGGAGCCAGGACCCAAAGACCTAGCTGGCCTGAAGGGGCCCCAGGGGGCCCCCAAGCAGCCCCTCTCCATTTGGGTCTGGGGGCTTTCGTTGGGCCGGGAACCTGGGAGCTACCTGCCCGGTTGCAGGTCGCGGCCCGAGAAGCACTCTCCGGCCAACATGCCAAACGTCCAGCGACTGCTCCCAAAGCGAAGGAGCCAGGACCCAAAGACCTAGATGACCTGAAGGGGCCCCAGGGGGCCCCCAAGCAGCCCCTCTCCATTTGGGTCTGGGGGCTTTCGTTGGGCCGGGAACCTGGGAGGTACCTGCCCGGTTGCAGGTCGCGGCCCGAGAAGCACTCTCCGGCCAACGTGCCAAACGTCCAGCGACTGCTCCCAAAGCGAAGCAGCCAGGACCCAAAGACCTAGCTGGCCTGAAGGGGCCCCAGGGGGCCCCCAAGCAGCCCCTCTCCATTTGGGTCTGGGGGCTTTCGTTGGGCCGGGAACCTGGGAGGTACCTGCCCGGTTGCAGGTCGCGGCCCGAGAAGCACTCTGCGGCCAACATGCCAAACGTCCAGCGACTGCTCCCAAAGCGAAGGAGCCAGGACCCAAAGACCTAGCTGGCCTGAAGGGGCCCCAGGGGGCCCCCAAGCAGCCCCTCTCCATTTGGGTCTGGGGGCTTTCGTTGGGCCGGGAACCTGGGAGGTACCTGCCCGGTTGCAGGTCGCGGCCCGAGAAGCACTCACTGGCCAACATGCCCAACGTCCAGCGACTGCTCCCAAAGCGAAGGAGCCAGGACCCAAAGACCTAGCTGGCCTGAAGGGGCCCCAGGGGGCCCACAAGCAGCCCCTCTCCATTTGGGTCTGGGGGCTTTCGTTGGACCGGGAACCTGGGAGCTACCTGCCCAGTTGCAGGTCGCGGCCCGAGAAGCACTCTGCGGCCAACATGCCAAACGTCCAGCGACTGCTCCCAAAGCGAAGGAGCCAGGACCCAAAGACCTAGCTGGCCTGAAGGGGTCCCAGGGGGCCCCCAAGCAGCCCCTCTCCATTTGGGTCTGGGGGCTTTCGTTGGGCCGGGAACCTGGGAGGTACCTGCCCGGTTGCAGGTCGCGGCCCGAGAAGCACTCTGCGGCCAACATGCCAAACGTCCAGCGACTGCTCCCAAAGCGAAGGAGCCAGGACCCAAAGACCTAGCTGGCCTGAAGGGGCCCCAGGGGGCCCCCAAGCAGCCCCTCTCCATTTGGGTCTGGGGGCTTTCGTTGGGCCGGGAACCTGGGAGGTACCTGCCCGGTTGCAGGTCGCGGCCCGAGAAGCACTCACTGGCCAACATGCCCAACGTCCAGCGACTGCTCCCAAAGCGAAGGAGCCAGGACCCAAAGACCTAGCTGGCCTGAAGGGGCCCCAGGGGGCCCCCAAGCAGCCCCTCTCCATTTGGGTCTGGGGGCTTTCGTTGGGCCGGGAACCTGGGAGGTACCTGCCCGGTTGCAGGTCGCGGCCCGAGAAGCACTCTGCGGCCAACATGCCAAACGTCCAGCGACTGCTCCCAAAGCGAAGGAGCCAGGACCCAAAGACCTAGCTGGCCTGAAGGGGCCCCAGGGGGCCCCCAAGCAGCCCCTCTCCATTTGGGTCTGGGGGCTTTCATTGGGCCGGGAACCTGGGAGGTACCTGCCCGGTTGCAGGTCGCGGCCCGAGAAGCACTCTCCGGCCAACATGCCAAACGTCCAGCGACTGCTCCCAAAGCGAAGGAGCCAGGACCCAAAGACCTAGCTGGCCTGAAGGGGCCCCAGGGGGCCCCCAAGCAGCCCCTCTCCATTTGGGTCTGGGGGCTTTCGTTGGGCCGGGAACCTGGGAGGTACCTGCCCGGTTGCAGGTCGCGGCCCGAGAAGCACTCTGCGGCCAACATGCCAAACGTCCAGCGACTGCTCCCAAAGCGAAGGAGCCAGGACCCAAAGACCTAGCTGGCCTGAAGGGGCCCCAGGGGGCCCCCAAGCAGCCCCTCTCCATTTGGGTCTGGGGGGTTTCGTTGGGCCGGGAACCTGGGAGGTACCTGCCCGGTTGCAGGTCGCGGCCCGAGAAGCACTCTGCGGCCAACATGCCAAACGTCCAGCGACTGCTCCCAAAGCGAAGGAGCCAGGACCCAAAGACCTAGCTGGCCTGAAGGGGCCCCAGGGGGCCCCCAAGCAGCCCCTCTCCATTTGGGTCTGGGGGCTTTCGTTGGGCCGGGAACCTGGGAGGTACCTGCCCGGTTGCAGGTCGCGGCCCGAGAAGCACTCTGCGGCCAACATGCCAAACGTCCAGCGACTGCTCCCAAAGCGAAGGAGCCAGGACCCAAAGACCTAGCTGGCCTGAAGGGGCCCCAGGGGGCCCCCAAGCAGCCCCTCTCCATTTGGGTCTGGGGGCTTTCGTTGGGCCGGGAACCTGGGAGGTACCTGCCCGGTTGCAGGTCGCGGCCCGAGAAGCACTCTGCGGCCAACATGCCAAACGTCCAGCGACTGCTCCCAAAGCGAAGGAGCCAGGACCCAAAGACCTAGCTGGCCTGAAGGGGCCCCAGGGGGCCCCCAAGCAGCCCCTCTCCATTTGGGTCTGGGGGCTTTCGTTGGGCCGGGAACCTGGGAGCTACCTCCCCAGGTTGCAGGTCGCGGCCTGAGAAGCACTCTCCGGCCAACATGCCAAACGTCCAGCGACTGCTCCCAAAGCGAAGGAGCCAGGACCCAAAGACCTAGCTGGCCTGAAGGGGCCCCAGGGGGCCCCCAAGCAGCCCCTCTCCATTTGGGTCTGGGGGCTTTCGTTGGGCCGGGAACCTGGGAGGTACCTGCCCGGTTGCAGGTCGCGGCCCGAGAAGCACTCTCCGGCCAACGTGCCAAACGTCCAGCGACTGCTCCCAAAGCGAAGGAGCCAGGACCCAAAGACCTAGCTGGCCTGAAGGGGTCCCAGGGGGCCCCCAAGCAGCCCCTCTCCATTTGGGTCTGGGGGCTTTCGTTGGGCCGGGAACCTGGGAGGTACCTGCCCGGTTGCAGGTCGCGGCCCGAGAAGCACTCTGCGGCCAACATGCCAAACGTCCAGCGACTGCTCCCAAAGCGAAGGAGCCAGGACCCAAAGACCTAGCTGGCCTGAAGGGGCCCCAGGGGGCCCCCAAGCAGCCCCTCTCCATTTGGGTCTGGGGGCTTTCGTTGGGCCGGGAACCTGGGAGCTACCTCCCCAGGTTGCAGGTCGCGGCCTGAGAAGCACTCTGCGGCCAACATGCCAAACGTCCAGCGACTGCTCCCAAAGCGAAGGAGCCAGGACCCAAAGACCTAGCTGGCCTGAAGGGGCCCCAGGGGGCCCCCAAGCAGCCCCTCTCCATTTGGGTCTGGGGGCTTTCGTTGGGCCGGGAACCTGGGAGGTACCTGCCCGGTTGCAGGTCGCGGCCCGAGAAGCACTCTCCGGCCAACATGCCAAACGTCCAGCGACTGCTCCCAAAGCGAAGGAGCCAGGACCCAAAGACCTAGCTGGCCTGAAGGGGCCCCAGGGGGCCCCCAAGCAGCCCCTCTCCATTTGGGTCTGGGGGCTTTCGTTGGGCCGGGAACCTGGGAGGTACCTGCCCGGTTGCAGGTCGCGGCCCGAGAAGCACTCTGCGGCCAACATGCCAAACGTCCAGCGACTGCTCCCAAAGCGAAGGAGCCAGGACCCAAAGACCTAGCTGGCCTGAAGGGGCCCCAGGGGGCCCCCAAGCAGCCCCTCTCCATTTGGGTCTGGGGGCTTTCGTTGGGCCGGGAACCTGGGAGGTACCTGCCCAGTTGCAGGTCGCGGCCCGAGAAGCACTCTCCGGCCAACGTGCCAAACGTCCAGCGACTGCTCCCAAAGCGAAGGAGCCAGGACCCAAAGACCTAGCTGGCCTGAAGGGGTCCCAGGGGGCCCCCAAGCAGCCCCTCTCCATTTGGGTCTGGGGGCTTTCGTTGGGCCGGGAACCTGGGAGGTACCTGCCCGGTTGCAGGTCGCGGCCCGAGAAGCACTCTCCGGCCAACATGCCAAACGTCCAGCGACTGCTCCCAAAGCGAAGGAGCCAGGACCCAAAGACCTAGCTGGCCTGAAGGGGCCCCAGGGGGCCCCCAAGCAGCCCCTCTCCATTTGGGTCTGGGGGCTTTCGTTGGGCCGGGAACCTGGGAGGTACCTGCCCGGTTGCAGGTCGCGGCCCGAGAAGCACTCTCCGGCCAACATGCCAAACGTCCAGCGACTGCTCCCAAAGCGAAGGAGCCAGGACCCAAAGACCTAGCTGGCCTGAAGGGGCCCCAGGGGGCCCCCAAGCAGCCCCTCTCCATTTGGGTCTGGGGGCTTTCGTTGGGCCGGGAACCTGGGAGCTACCTGCCCGGTTGCAGGTCGCGGCCCGAGAAGCACTCTCCGGCCAACGTGCCAAACGTCCAGCGACTGCTCCCAAAGCGAAGGAGCCAGGACCCAAAGACCTAGCTGGCCTGAGGGGGCCCCAGGGGGCCCCCAAGCAGCCCCTCTCCATTTGGGTCTGGGGGCTTTCGTTGGGCCGGGAACCTGGGAGGTACCTGCCCGGTTGCAGGTCGTGGCCCGAGAAGCACTCTCCTGCCAACACGCCAAACGTCCAGCGACTGCTCCCAAAGCGAAGGAGCCAGGACCCAAAGACCTAGCTGGCCTGAAGGGGCCCCAGGGGGCCCCCAAGCAGCCCCTCTCCATTTGGGTCTGGGGGCTTTCGTTGGGCCGGGAACCTGGGAGGTACCTGCCCGGTTGCAGGTCGCGGCCCGAGAAGCACTCTGCGGCCAACATGCCAAACGTCCAGCGACTGCTCCCAAAGCGAAGGAGCCAGGACCCAAAGACCTAGCTGGCCTGAAGGGGCCCCAGGGGGCCCCCAAGCAGCCCCTCTCCATTTGGGTCTGGGGGCTTTCGTTGGGCCGGGAACCTGGGAGGTACCTGCCCGGTTGCAGGTCGCGGCCCGAGAAGCACTCTGCGGCCAACATGCCAAACGTCCAGCGACTGCTCCCAAAGCGAAGGAGCCAGGACCCAAAGACCTAGCTGGCCTGAAGGGGCCCCAGGGGGCCCCCAAGCAGCCCCTCTCCATTTGGGTCTGGGGGCTTTCGTTGGGCCGGGAACCTGGGAGGTACCTGCCCGGTTGCAGGTCGCGGCCCGAGAAGCACTCTCCGGCCAACGTGCCAAACGTCCAGCGACTGCTCCCAAAGCGAAGGAGCCAGGACCCAAAGACCTAGCTGGCCTGAAGGGGCCCCAGGGGGCCCCCAAGCAGCCCCTCTCCATTTGGGTCTGGGGGCTTTCGTTGGGCCGGGAACCTGGGAGCTACCTGCCCGGTTGCAGGTCGCGGCCCGAGAAGCACTCTGCGGCCAACATGCCAAACGTCCAGCGACTGCTCCCAAAGCGAAGGAGCCAGGACCCAAAGACCTAGCTGGCCTGAAGGGGCCCCAGGGGGCCCCCAAGCAGCCCCTCTCCATTTGGGTCTGGGGGCTTTCGTTGGGCCGGGAACCTGGGAGGTACCTGCCCGGTTGCAGGTCGCGGCCCGAGAAGCACTCTGCGGCCAACATGCCAAACGTCCAGCGACTGCTCCCAAAGCGAAGGAGCCAGGACCCAAAGACCTAGCTGGCCTGAAGGGGCCCCAGGGGGCCCCCAAGCAGCCCCTCTCCATTTGGGTCTGGGGGCTTTCGTTGGGCCGGGAACCTGGGAGGTACCTGCCCGGTTGCAGGTCGCTGCCCGAGAAGCACTCTGCGGCCAACATGCCAAACGTCCAGCGACTGCTCCCAAAGCGAAGGAGCCAGGACCCAAAGACCTAGCTGGCCTGAAGGGGCCCCAGGGGGCCCCCAAGCAGCCCCTCTCCATTTGGGTCTGGGGGCTTTCGTTGGGCCGGGAACCTGGGAGCTACCTCCCCAGGTTGCAGGTCGCGGCCTGAGAAGCACTCTGCGGCCAACATGCCAAACGTCCAGCGACTGCTCCCAAAGCGAAGGAGCCAGGACCCAAAGACCTAGCTGGCCTGAAGGGGCCCCAGGGGGCCCCCAAGCAGCCCCTCTCCATTTGGGTCTGGGGGCTTTCGTTGGGCCGGGAACCTGGGAGGTACCTGCCCGGTTGCAGGTCGCGGCCCGAGAAGCACTCTCCGGCCAACATGCCAAACGTCCAGCGACTGCTCCCAAAGCGAAGGAGCCAGGACCCAAAGACCTAGCTGGCCTGAAGGGGCCCCAGGGGGCCCCCAAGCAGCCCCTCTCCATTTGGGTCTGGGGGCTTTCGTTGGGCCGGGAACCTGGGAGGTACCTGCCCGGTTGCAGGTCGCGGCCCGAGAAGCACTCTGCGGCCAACATGCCAAACGTCCAGCGACTGCTCCCAAAGCGAAGGAGCCAGGACCCAAAGACCTAGCTGGCCTGAAGGGGCCCCAGGGGGCCCCCAAGCAGCCCCTCTCCATTTGGGTCTGGGGGCTTTCGTTGGGCCGGGAACCTGGGAGGTACCTGCCCAGTTGCAGGTCGCGGCCCGAGAAGCACTCTCCGGCCAACGTGCCAAACGTCCAGCGACTGCTCCCAAAGCGAAGGAGCCAGGACCCAAAGACCTAGCTGGCCTGAAGGGGTCCCAGGGGGCCCCCAAGCAGCCCCTCTCCATTTGGGTCTGGGGGCTTTCGTTGGGCCGGGAACCTGGGAGGTACCTGCCCGGTTGCAGGTCGCGGCCCGAGAAGCACTCTCCGGCCAACATGCCAAACGTCCAGCGACTGCTCCCAAAGCGAAGGAGCCAGGACCCAAAGACCTAGCTGGCCTGAAGGGGCCCCAGGGGGCCCCCAAGCAGCCCCTCTCCATTTGGGTCTGGGGGCTTTCGTTGGGCCGGGAACCTGGGAGGTACCTGCCCGGTTGCAGGTCGCGGCCCGAGAAGCACTCTCCGGCCAACATGCCAAACGTCCAGCGACTGCTCCCAAAGCGAAGGAGCCAGGACCCAAAGACCTAGCTGGCCTGAAGGGGCCCCAGGGGGCCCCCAAGCAGCCCCTCTCCATTTGGGTCTGGGGGCTTTCGTTGGGCCGGGAACCTGGGAGCTACCTGCCCGGTTGCAGGTCGCGGCCCGAGAAGCACTCTCCGGCCAACGTGCCAAACGTCCAGCGACTGCTCCCAAAGCGAAGGAGCCAGGACCCAAAGACCTAGCTGGCCTGAGGGGGCCCCAGGGGGCCCCCAAGCAGCCCCTCTCCATTTGGGTCTGGGGGCTTTCGTTGGGCCGGGAACCTGGGAGGTACCTGCCCGGTTGCAGGTCGTGGCCCGAGAAGCACTCTCCGGCCAACACGCCAAACGTCCAGCGACTGCTCCCAAAGCGAAGGAGCCAGGACCCAAAGACCTAGCTGGCCTGAAGGGGCCCCAGGGGGCCCCCAAGCAGCCCCTCTCCATTTGGGTCTGGGGGCTTTCGTTGGGCCGGGAACCTGGGAGGTACCTGCCCGGTTGCAGGTCGCGGCCCGAGAAGCACTCTGCGGCCAACATGCCAAACGTCCAGCGACTGCTCCCAAAGCGAAGGAGCCAGGACCCAAAGACCTAGCTGGCCTGAAGGGGCCCCAGGGGGCCCCCAAGCAGCCCCTCTCCATTTGGGTCTGGGGGCTTTCGTTGGGCCGGGAACCTGGGAGGTACCTGCCCGGTTGCAGGTCGCGGCCCGAGAAGCACTCTGCGGCCAACATGCCAAACGTCCAGCGACTGCTCCCAAAGCGAAGGAGCCAGGACCCAAAGACCTAGCTGGCCTGAAGGGGCCCCAGGGGGCCCCCAAGCAGCCCCTCTCCATTTGGGTCTGGGGGCTTTCGTTGGGCCGGGAACCTGGGAGGTACCTGCCCGGTTGCAGGTCGCGGCCCGAGAAGCACTCTCCGGCCAACGTGCCAAACGTCCAGCGACTGCTCCCAAAGCGAAGGAGCCAGGACCCAAAGACCTAGCTGGCCTGAAGGGGCCCCAGGGGGCCCCCAAGCAGCCCCTCTCCATTTGGGTCTGGGGGCTTTCGTTGGGCCGGGAACCTGGGAGGTACCTGCCCGGTTGCAGGTCGCGGCCCGAGAAGCACTCTGCGGCCAACATGCCAAACGTCCAGCGACTGCTCCCAAAGCGAAGGAGCCAGGACCCAAAGACCTAGCTGGCCTGAAGGGGCCCCAGGGGGCCCCCAAGCAGCCCCTCTCCATTTGGGTCTGGGGGCTTTCGTTGGGCCGGGAACCTGGGAGGTACCTGCCCGGTTGCAGGTCGCGGCCCGAGAAGCACTCTGCGGCCAACATGCCAAACGTCCAGCGACTGCTCCCAAAGCGAAGGAGCCAGGACCCAAAGACCTAGCTGGCCTGAAGGGGCCCCAGGGGGCCCCCAAGCAGCCCCTCTCCATTTGGGTC
>NW_028168228.1:0-7500 GCF_964237585.1 Gallinula chloropus | reverse complement strand
TTCAGGCCAGCTAGGTCTTTGGGTCCTGGCTCCTTCGCTTTGGGAGCAGTCGCTGGACGTTCGGCACGTTGGCCGGAGACTGCTTCTCGGGCCGCGACCTGCAACCGGGCAGGAACCTCCCAGGTTCCCGGCCCAACGAAAGCCCCCAGACCCAAATGGAGAGGGGCTGCTTGGGGGCCCCCTGGGGCCCCTTCAGGCCAGCTAGGTCTTTGGGTCCTGGCTCCTTCGCTTTGGGAGCAGTCGCTGGACGTTTGGCACGTTGGCCGGAGAGTGCTTCTCGGGCCGCGACCTGCAACCGGGCAGGTACCTCCCAGGTTCCCGGCCCAACGAAAGCCCCCAGACCCAAATGGAGAGGGGCTGCTTGGGGGCCCCCTGGGGCCCCTTCAGGCCAGCTAGGTCTTTGGGTCCTGGCTCCTTCGCTTTGGGAGCAGTCGCTGGACGTTTGGCACGTTGGCCGGAGAGTGCTTCTCGGGCCGCGACCTGCAACCGGGCAGGTACCTCCCAGGTTCCCGGCCCAACGAAAGCCCCCAGACCCAAATGGAGAGGGGCTGCTTGGGGGCCCCCTGGGGCCCCTTCAGGCCAGCTAGGTCTTTGGGTCCTGGCTCCTTCGCTTTGGGAGCAGTCGCTGGACGTTCGGCACGTTGGCCGGAGAGTGCTTCTCGGGCCGCGACCTGCAACCGGGCAGGTACCTCCCAGGTTCCCGGCCCAACGAAAGCCCCCAGACCCAAATGGAGAGGGGCTGCTTGGGGGCCCCCTGGGGCCCCTTCAGGCCAGCTAGGTCTTTGGGTCCTGGCTCCTTCGCTTTGGGAGCAGTCGCTGGACGTTTGGCACGTTGGCCGGAGAGTGCTTCTCGGGCCGCGACCTGCAACCGGGCAGGTACCTCCCAGGTTCCCGGCCCAACGAAAGCCCCCAGACCCAAATGGAGAGGGGCTGCTTGGGGGCCCCCTGGGGCCCCTTCAGGCCAGCTAGGTCTTTGGGTCCTGGCTCCTTCGCTTTGGGAGCAGTCGCTGGACGTTTGGCACGTTGGCCGGAGAGTGCTTCTCGGGCCGCGACCTGCAACCGGGCAGGTACCTCCCAGGTTCCCGGCCCAACGAAAGCCCCCAGACCCAAATGGAGAGGGGCTGCTTGGGGGCCCCCTGGGGCCCCTTCAGGCCAGCTAGGTCTTTGGGTCCTGGCTCCTTCGCTTTGGGAGCAGTCGCTGGACGTTCGGCACGTTGGCCGGAGAGTGCTTCTCGGGCCGCGACCTGCAACTGGGCAGGTACCTCCCAGGTTCCCGGCCCAACGAAAGCCCCCAGACCCAAATGGAGAGGGGCTGCTTGGGGGCCCCCTGGGGCCCCTTCAGGCCAGCTAGGTCTTTGGGTCCTGGCTCCTTCGCTTTGGGAGCAGTCGCTGGACGTTTGGCATGTTGGCCGGAGAGTGCTTCTCGGGCCGCGACCTGCAACTGGGCAGGTACCTCCCAGGTTCCCGGCCCAACGAAAGCCCCCAGACCCAAATGGAGAGGGGCTGCTTGGGGGCCCCCTGGGGCCCCTTCAGGCCAGCTAGGTCTTTGGGTCCTGGCTCCTTCGCTTTGGGAGCAGTCGCTGGACGTTTGGCATGTTGGCCGGAGAGTGCTTCTCGGGCCGCGACCTGCAACCGGGCAGGAACCTCCCAGGTTCCCGGCCCAACGAAAGCCCCCAGACCCAAATGGAGAGGGGCTGCTTGGGGGCCCCCTGGGGCCCCTTCAGGCCAGCTAGGTCTTTGGGTCCTGGCTCCTTCGCTTTGGGAGCAGTCGCTGGACGTTTGGCACGTTGGCCGGAGAGTGCTTCTCGGGCCGCGACCTGCAACCGGGCAGGTACCTCCCAGGTTCCCGGCCCAACGAAAGCCCCCAGACCCAAATGGAGAGGGGCTGCTTGGGGGCCCCCTGGGGCCCCTTCAGGCCAGCTAGGTCTTTGGGTCCTGGCTCCTTCGCTTTGGGAGCAGTCGCCGGACGTTTGGCACGTTGGCCGGAGAGTGCTTCCCGGGCCGCGACCTGCAACCGGGCAGGTACCTCCCAGGTTCCCGGCCCAACGAAAGCCCCCAGACCCAAATGGAGAGGGCCTGCTTGGGGGCCCCCTGGGGCCCCTTCAGGCCAGCTAGGTCTTTGGGTCCTGGCTCCTTCGCTTTGGGAGCAGTCGCTGGACGTTTGGCACGTTGGCCGGAGAGTGCTTCTCGGGCCGCGACCTGCAACCGGGCAGGTACCTCCCAGGTTCCCGGCCCAACGAAAGCCCCCAGACCCAAATGGAGAGGGGCTGCTTGGGGGCCCCCTGGGGCCCCTTCAGGCCAGCTAGGTCTTTGGGTCCTGGCTCCTTCGCTTTGGGAGCAGTCGCCGGACGTTTGGCACGTTGGCCGGAGAGTGCTTCTCGGGCCGCGACCTGCAACCGGGCAGGTACCTCCCAGGTTCCCGGCCCAACGAAAGCCCCCAGACCCAAATGGAGAGGGCCTGCTTGGGGCCCCCCTGGGGCCCCTTCAGGCCAGCTAGGTCTTTGGGTCCTGGCTCCTTCGCTTTGGGAGCAGTCGCTGGACGTTTGGCACGTTGGCCGGAGAGTGCTTCTCGGGCCGCGACCTGCAACCGGGCAGGTACCTCCCAGGTTCCCGGCCCAACGAAAGCCCCCAGACCCAAATGGAGAGGGGCTGCTTGAGGGCCCCCTGGGGCCCCCTCAGGCCAGCTAGGTCTTTGGGTCCTGGCTCCTTCGCTTTGGGAGCAGTCGCTGGACGTTTGGCACGTTGGCCGGAGAGTGCTTCTCGGGCCGCGACCTGCAACCGGGCAGGTACCTCCCAGGTTCCCGGCCCAACGAAAGCCCCCAGACCCAAATGGAGAGGGGCTGCTTGGGGGCCCCCTGGGGCCCCTTCAGGCCAGCTAGGTCTTTGGGTCCTGGCTCCTTCGCTTTGGGAGCAGTCGCTGGACGTTCGGCACGTTGGCCGGAGAGTGCTTCTCGGGCCCCGACCTGCAACCGGGCAGGTACCTCCCAGGTTCCCGGCCCAACGAAAGCCCCCAGACCCAAATGGAGAGGGGCTGCTTGGGGGCCCCCTGGGGCCCCTTCAGGCCAGCTAGGTCTTTGGGTCCTGGCTCCTTCGCTTTGGGAGCAGTCGCTGGACGTTTGGCACGTTGGCCGGAGAGTGCTTCTCGGGCCGCGACCTGCAACCGGGCAGGTACCTCCCAGGTTCCCGGCCCAACGAAAGCCCCCAGACCCAAATGGAGAGGGGCTGCTTGGGGGCCCCCTGGGGCCCCTTCAGGCCAGCTAGGTCTTTGGGTCCTGGCTCCTTCGCTTTGGGAGCAGTCGCTGGACGTTTGGCACGTTGGCCGGAGAGTGCTTCTCGGGCCGCGACCTGCAACCGGGCAGGTACCTCCCAGGTTCCCGGCCCAACGAAAGCCCCCAGACCCAAATGGAGAGGGGCTGCTTGGGGGCCCCCTGGGGCCCCTTCAGGCCAGCTAGGTCTTTGGGTCCTGGCTCCTTCGCTTTGGGAACAGTCGCTGGACGTTTGGCACGTTGGCCGGAGAGTGCTTCTCGGGCCGCGACCTGCAACTGGGCAGGTACCTCCCAGGTTCCCGGCCCAACGAAAGCCCCCAGACCCAAATGGAGAGGGGCTGCTTGGGGGCCCCCTGGGGCCCCTTCAGGCCAGCTAGGTCTTTGGGTCCTGGCTCCTTCGCTTTGGGAGCAGTCGCTGGACGTTTGGCACGTTGGCCGGAGAGTGCTTCTCGGGCCGCGACCTGCAACCGGGCAGGTAGCTCCCAGGTTCCCGGCCCAACGAAAGCCCCCAGACCCAAATGGAGAGGGGCTGCTTGGGGGCCCCCTGGGGCCCCTTCAGGCCAGCTAGGTCTTTGGGTCCTGGCTCCTTCGCTTTGGGAGCAGTCGCTGGACGTTTGGCACGTTGGCCGGAGAGTGCTTCTCGGGCCGCGACCTGCAACCGGGCAGGTACCTCCCAGGTTCCCGGCCCAACGAAAGCCCCCAGACCCAAATGGAGAGGGGCTGCTTGGGGGCCCCCTGGGGCCCCTTCAGGCCAGCTAGGTCTTTGGGTCCTGGCTCCTTCGCTTTGGGAGCAGTCGCTGGACGTTCGGCACGTTGGCCGGAGAGTGCTTCTCGGGCCGCGACCTGCAACCGGGCAGGTACCTCCCAGGTTCCCGGCCCAACGAAAGCCCCCAGACCCAAATGGAGAGGGGCTGCTTGGGGGCCCCCTGGGGCCCCTTCAGGCCAGCTAGGTCTTTGGGTCCTGGCTCCTTCGCTTTGGGAGCAGTCGCTGGACGTTCGGCACGTTGGCCGGAGAGTGCTTCTCGGGCCGCGACCTGCAACCGGGCAGGTACCTCCCAGGTTCCCGGCCCAACGAAAGCCCCCAGACCCAAATGGAGAGGGGCTGCTTGGGGGCCCCCTGGGGCCCCTTCAGGCCAGCTAGGTCTTTGGGTCCTGGCTCCTTCGCTTTGGGAGCAGTCGCTGGACGTTTGGCATGTTGGCCGGAGAGTGCTTCTCGGGCCGCGACCTGCAACCGGGCAGGTACCTCCCAGGTTCCCGGCCCAACGAAAGCCCCCAGACCCAAATGGAGAGGGGCTGCTTGGGGGCCCCCTGGGGCCCCTTCAGGCCAGCTAGGTCTTTGGGTCCTGGCTCCTTCGCTTTGGGAGCAGTCGCTGGACGTTTGGCACGTTGGCCGGAGAGTGCTTCTCGGGCCGCGACCTGCAACCGGGCAGGTACCTCCCAGGTTCCCGGCCCAACGAAAGCCCCCAGACCCAAATGGAGAGGGGCTGCTTGGGGGCCCCCTGGGGCCCCTTCAGGCCAGCTAGGTCTTTGGGTCCTGGCTCCTTCGCTTTGGGAACAGTCGCTGGACGTTTGGCACGTTGGCCGGAGAGTGCTTCTCGGGCCGCGACCTGCAACCGGGCAGGTACCTCCCAGGTTCCCGGCCCAACGAAAGCCCCCAGACCCAAATGGAGAGGGGCTGCTTGGGGGCCCCCTGGGGCCCCTTCAGGCCAGCTAGGTCTTTGGGTCCTGGCTCCTTCGCTTTGGGAGCAGTCGCTGGACGTTTGGCACGTTGGCCGGAGAGTGCTTCTCGGGCCGCGACCTGCAACTGGGCAGGTACCTCCCAGGTTCCCGGCCCAACGAAAGCCCCCAGACCCAAATGGAGAGGGGCTGCTTGGGGGCCCCCTGGGGCCCCTTCAGGCCAGCTAGGTCTTTGGGTCCTGGCTCCTTCGCTTTGGGAGCAGTCGCTGGACGTTTGGCACGTTGGCCGGAGAGTGCTTCTCGGGCCGCGACCTGCAACCGGGCAGGTACCTCCCAGGTTCCCGGCCCAACGAAAGCCCCCAGACCCAAATGGAGAGGGGCTGCTTGGGGGCCCCCTGGGGCCCCTTCAGGCCAGCTAGGTCTTTGGGTCCTGGCTCCTTCGCTTTGGGAGCAGTCGCTGGACGTTCGGCACGTTGGCCGGAGAGTGCTTCTCGGGCCGCGACCTGCAACCGGGCAGGTACCTCCCAGGTTCCCGGCCCAACGAAAGCCCCCAGACCCAAATGGAGAGGGGCTGCTTGGGGGCCCCCTGGGGCCCCTTCAGGCCAGCTAGGTCTTTGGGTCCTGGCTCCTTCGCTTTGGGAGCAGTCGCTGGACGTTCGGCACGTTGGCCGGAGAGTGCTTCTCGGGCCGCGACCTGCAACCGGGCAGGTACCTCCCAGGTTCCCGGCCCAACGAAAGCCCCCCAGACCCAAATGGAGAGGGGCTGCTTGGGGGCCCCCTGGGGCCCCTTCAGGCCAGCTAGGTCTTTGGGTCCTGGCTCCTTCGCTTTGGGAGCAGTCGCTGGACGTTTGGCATGTTGGCCGGAGAGTGCTTCTCGGGCCGCGACCTGCAACCGGGCAGGTACCTCCCAGGTTCCCGGCCCAACGAAAGCCCCAGACCCAAATGGAGAGGGGCTGCTTGGGGGCCCCCTGGGGCCCCTTCAGGCCAGCTAGGTCTTTGGGTCCTGGCTCCTTCGCTTTGGGAGCAGTCGCTGGACGTTTGGCACGTTGGCCGGAGAGTGCTTCTCGGGCCGCGACCTGCAACCGGGCAGGTACCTCCCAGGTTCCCGGCCCAACGAAAGCCCCCAGACCCAAATGGAGAGGGGCTGCTTGGGGGCCCCCTGGGGCCCCTTCAGGCCAGCTAGGTCTTTGGGTCCTGGCTCCTTCGCTTTGGGAGCAGTCGCTGGACGTTTGGCACGTTGGCCGGAGAGTGCTTCTCGGGCCGCGACCTGCAACCGGGCAGGTACCTCCCAGGTTCCCGGCCCAACGAAAGCCCCCAGACCCAAATGGAGAGGGGCTGCTTGGGGGCCCCCTGGGGCCCCTTCAGGCCAGCTAGGTCTTTGGGTCCTGGCTCCTTCGCTTTGGGAGCAGTCGCTGGACGTTGGGCACGTTGGCCGGAGAGTGCTTCTCGGGCCGCGACCTGCAACCGGGCAGGTACCTCCCAGGTTCCCGGCCCAACGAAAGCCCCCAGACCCAAATGGAGAGGGGCTGCTTGGGGGCCCCCTGGGGCCCCTTCAGGCCAGCTAGGTCTTTTGGTCCTGGCTCCTTCGCTTTGGGAGCAGTCGCTGGACGTTTGGCACGTTGGCCGGAGAGTGCTTCTCGGGCCGCGACCTGCAACCGGGCAGGTACCTCCCAGGTTCCCGGCCCAACGAAAGCCCCCAGACCCAAATGGAGAGGGGCTGCTTGGGGGCCCCCTGGGGCCCCTTCAGGCCAGCTAGGTCTTTGGGTCCTGGCTCCTTCGCTTTGGGAGCAGTCGCTGGACGTTCGGCACGTTGGCCGGAGAGTGCTTCTCGGGCCGCGACCTGCAACCGGGCAGGTACCTCCCAGGTTCCCGGCCCAACGAAAGCCCCCAGACCCAAATGGAGAGGGGCTGCTTGGGGGCCCCCTGGGGCCCCTTCAGGCCAGCTAGGTCTTTGGGTCCTGGCTCCTTCGCTTTGGGAGCAGTCGCTGGACGTTTGGCACGTTGGCCGGAGAGTGCTTCTCGGGCCGCGACCTGCAACCGGGCAGGTACCTCCCAGGTTCCCGGCCCAACGAAAGCCCCCAGACCCAAATGGAGAGGGGCTGCTTGGGGGCCCCCTGGGGCCCCTTCAGGCCAGCTAGGTCTTTGGGTCCTGGCTCCTTCGCTTTGGGAGCAGTCGCTGGACGTTTGGCATGTTGGCCGGAGAGTGCTTCTCGGGCCGCGACCTGCAACCGGGCAGGTACCTCCCAGGTTCCCGGCCCAACGAAAGCCCCCAGACCCAAATGGAGAGGGCCTGCTTGAGGGCCCCCTGGGGCCCCCTCAGGCCAGCTAGGTCTTTGGGTCCTGGCTCCTTCGCTTTGGGAGCAGTCGCTGGACGTTTG
Source organism: Gallinula chloropus (assembly GCF_964237585.1). NCBI lineage: Eukaryota > Metazoa > Chordata > Aves > Gruiformes > Rallidae > Gallinula > Gallinula chloropus. The sequence goes on along the minus strand of NW_028168228.1, from coordinate 179 downwards.
GCACGTTGGCCGGAGAGTGCTTCTCGGGCCGCGACCTGCAACCGGGCAGGTACCTCCCAGGTTCCCGGCCCAATGAAAGCCCCCAGACCCAAATGGAGAGGGGCTCTTGGGGGCCCCCTGGGGCCCCTTCAGGCCAGCTAGGTCTTTGGGTCCTGGCTCCTTCGCTTTGGGAGCAGTCG